>NC_091998.1:53175351-53403489 GCF_044704955.1 Pristiophorus japonicus
GCTGGAGGTGAATATGATCAAAAACCAATTGCCTTTTCAATCCCATATTGCTGGATAACATTCCAAATAATTCTGATTGAATTCCATGTTTCTTTCCCCAACAGGGGCACAGCCTGGGCCTGAACGATGTTTCCAAAGAAATACGATGGGCGATGAGTACAATTATTGTACGAAGACAACTCGCTATCAACCCTGCAGTCCTCAGTGAGTCCCAGCAGCAACATCAGGCATTTCCTTCTCACCCCCTTTCTAATACGCTGAACTTCCAGTGCTCCCCACGGCTGGTTCTTCAGCCTCCTCAGCAGGGGCGGGGTTGACTATAGGGCGGATTAACCGGGGGGAGATTAACCAGGAGCGGATTAACCATGGGGCAGATTAACCGTGGGGCAGATTAACCGTGGGGGGGGGGGGGATTATCCAGGGGCAGATTATTCGTGCGGGGGAATTAACCATGGGGTTGATTAACCAGGGGCTGATGGGGCTGCAGCCCCAGGCCCACCGAATAAATATAGGAAAAAAAATATAAGGCCTCCCAAATTGGCTACATAGAATAGACAACAAGAGAGGAAAAACAAGACTGAGGAAAATAGATTCACTTGTTTATACCTATATACAGATGTATCTATATACATTAATCTACCTATATACAGAAGTCCCTATATACACTTATGTACCTATATACAGAAGTCCCTATATACACTAATGTACCTATATACAGAAGTACCTATATACACTAATGTACCGATATACAGAAGTACCTATATACACTAATGTACCGATATACAGAAGTACCTATATACACTAATGTACCCATATACAGAAGTACCTATATACATTAATGTACCTATATACAGAAGTACCTATATACACTAATGTACCGATATAGAGAAGTAACTATCTACACTAATGTACCGATATACAGAAGTACCTATATACACTAATGTACCGATATACAGAAGTACCTATATACACTAATGTACTGATATTCAGAAGTACCTATATACACTAATGTACCGATATACAGAAGTACCTATATACACTAATGTACCGATATACAGAACTGAATATGTACTAGCCTGCTTTAGTTCACATGTTATTGAGAGAAATTTGCATATATATATATATATATACGAATCTAGTACTGCAATGTTACCAGAACCAGAATATATACAGACTTGACACAGAATACATTCTTTCATTGTTGAATATACCGGCCTATACTTCCATACTCAGAATCAGAATCATATACGTGATGTACTGAACATGAACAAACAGAACTATCGGCCCATTGGGATCAGTTTGCCCCGGGCCCATCAGTCCCTGAAGCCGGCCCTGGTCCTCGGTGCTCAGTGTCCTCAGTTTCAGTTTGAAGTTAGGGTCAAGTTTCTCTGATCAGATCAGATTGGAAGGTATAATTATGTCGAAATCATCAATCATTACCCAATATGGAATCATGCAACGGATGATGCAAAGCATCCATTATAATCTCGGTCTCAATGTACCAATTTTGAAATATCTCTTCACATTCCTTGTCCCTCCCTCCGAATCTGTCTCTCTACCTCCTTTTTCCCCATCTATAACTTTCTATCCCCCCCTCCATCCCCAGCCCATGTCCTCAGCACCCATCTCTTGTGTACTATCTGAAGCCCTCATCCATGCCTTTGTTACCTGTAGACCTGACGACTCCAGCGCACACCTGGCTGGCCTCCTACATTCTACCATACGTAAACTGGAGGCGATCCAAAACTTGGCTGCCTGTGTCCTAACTCGCACCAAGATTGGCTCACCCATCACCCCCTGTACTCGCTGACCTACATTGGCTTCTGGTTAAGCAACGCCTCGATTTCAAAATTTTCATCCTTGCCCCTCCCTATCGCTGTAATCTCCTCCAGCCCCACAACCACCCCCAAGATGTCTGCGCTCCTCTAATTCTGCCCTCTTGAGCAACCCTGATTATAATCGCCCAATCATCAGTGGCCGTGCCTTCTGTTGCCAAGGCCCCAAGCTTTGGAACTCCCTGCCTAAACCTCTCCGCCTCTCTACCTCTCTTTCCTCCTTCAAGATGCTCCTTAAAACCTACCTCTTTGACCAAGCTTTTGGTCACCTGCGCTAATTTCTACTTATGCGGCTTGGTGTCAAATTTTTCATCGCATAATACTCCTGTGAAATGCCTTGGGATGTTTCACTACGTTAAAGTCGCTATATAAATACAAGGTGTTGTTGTTGCAAAGGAGGAAGAGAAAAATAGCGGGGTACTATGGGCCAATTAGCCTGACATCAGCAGTCGGCAAAATGCTAGAATCTATTATTAGGGATGTGGTAACAGGACATTTAGAAAATTGTAATATGATTGATTGGGCAGAGTCAACATAGTTTTATGAAAGGGAAATCACAGGTTGACAAATCTGTGAGAGTTTTTTTAAGATGTAACTGATAAGATGGATAAGGAGGAACCAGTGGATGTAGTGTATTTGGATTTTCAAAAAGCATTCGATAAGGTGCCACACAAGAGGTTATTAAATGTTGGTACGTTTTACTGCACTCAAGGCGATGTATAAATTATGTTGTTCTCATCCAGCCCAGAAGGATGAGACAAATATGCCCCGCGCTCTGTTAGTGACAAGGATCTTTCAGCCTGACAGCTTTTAATCGTCAAACCTTAAGTACAAAATATTCTATCTAAAATTCCAGTCGATATTCTTCAGTAGTGAAACAGAACCAGACAAATCTCCCCTCCCCGCAACCACTTTCCAAACACAAACATGATGAAATATTGGATTCAGATCTTCCATTTATCGTAAAGATTTATAAGGTGCTTAAATTGACTTCTCTTTAGACCATCTTTCAGGTACTTATCCAACTTCCTTTTGAAAGCCACGATTGAGTCTGTCCCCACCACCCTCTCAGGCAGCGCATTCCAGATCCCAACCACTCGGTGCGTGAAAGCGTTTTTCCTCATGTTGCTTTTGGTTCTTTTGCCAATTACCTTAAGTCTGTGCCCTCTGGTTCTTGACCCTTCTGCCAATGGGAACAGTTTCTCTCTATCTACTCTGTCCATACCCCTCATGATTTTGAACACCTCGATCAAATCTCCTCTCAACCTTCTCTGCTCCAAGGAGAACAACCCCAGCTTCTCCAGTCTATCCACGTAACTGAAGTCTCTCATCCCTGGAATCATTTTCGTAAATCTTTTCTGCACCCTCTCTAAGGCCTTCACATCCTTCCTAAAGTGCAGGGCCCAGAATTGGACACAATGCTTCAGTCGAGGCCAAACCAGTGTTTTATACAGGTTCATCATAATTTCCACACTTTTGTTCTCTATACCTCTATTCATGAAGCCCAGGATCCCGTTAGCTTTTCTAGCCGCTTTCTCAACCTGCCCTGCCACCTTCAACGATTTGTGCACATATACCCCGCAGGTCTCTCTGTTCATGCACCAACTTTAGGATTGTACCCTTTAGTTTATATTTCCTCTCCTCATTCTTTCTCCCAAAATGTATCACTTTGCACTTTTCTGCGTTTAATTGCATCTGCCACGTGTCTGCCCATTCCACCAGCCTGTCTATATCTTCTTGAAGTCTATCACTATCGTCTTCACTGTTCACTATACTTCCAAGTTTTGTGTCATCTGCAAATTTTTAAATTGTGCCCTGTACACCCACATCCAAGTCATCCTCCTGAGCTACAGACGGGGCCTCGGTCCAAAAGGCAGCAGCTCTGACATTGAAGCATTCGCCTAGCACAGCGCTGCAGTGTGGTCGAGATTATGCTACCAAGTTCAATCAGGCCTGTCATTGGACATGGTGGTTAGTGCCTGAAAGTACTCCGACGAAGCAACTGTGGTTTTAGGAACTGGAGGAGGCCATTCAACCCCTCGAGCCCGTTCCGCCATTTACTGACATCACGGCCGATCTGTATCTTAACTCCTTCTGTCCAGAGTCAAAGGTTGTGGGTTCGAGTCCCACTCCAGGGACTTGAGCATGTACATCGAGGCTGACACTGCAGTGCAGTGCTGAGGGAGTGCCGCAATGTCGGAGGTGCCGCCTTGCAGATGAGACGTTAAACCGAGGCCCCGCATGCTATCTCAGTTGGATGTAAAAGATCCCATGGCACTATTTCGAAGAAGAGCAGGGGAGTTATCTCCGGTGCCCAGGCCAATATTTATCCCTCAATCAACATAACAAAGACAGATTATCTGGTCATTATCATATTGCTGTTTGTGGGAGCTTGCTGTGCGCAAATTGGCTGCTGCGTTTCCCACATTACGTTTAAAATTCTGACGGGGTTAGACAGGTTAGATGCAGGAAGAATGTTCCCAATGTTGGGGAAGTCCAGAACCAGGGGACACAGTCTAAGGATAAGGGGGAAGCCATTTAGGACCGAGATGAGGAGGAATTTCTTCACCCAGAGAGTGGTGAACCTGTGGAATTCTCTACCACAGAAAGTTGTTGAGGCCAATTCACTAAATATATTCAAAAAGGAGTTAGATGAAGTCCTTACTACTAGGGGAATCAAGGGGTATGGTGAGAAAGCAGGAATGGGGTACTGAAGTTGCATGTTCAGCCATGAACTCATTGAATGGCGGTGTAGGCTAGAAGGGCCGAATGGCCTACTCCTGCACCTATTTTCTATGTTTCTATGTTTCTATGTTTCTATTACAACAGTGACTACTCCAAAAAGTACTTCATTGGCTGCAAAGCACAGTGAGATGTCCGGTGGGCGCGAAAGGCGCTCTATAAATGCAGTTCTTCCATTCTTGCCCTTTCCAACTGAGTCAATATTGTAGATAACCGAGGAGAATTTTCTGAGGTATTGATTGATCCTCTCTCCCACGTAACCTATTTCCCTCTCTCCTGCCTCTGCAGGAATATAATGTGTGGACAGTTAAACTGTGTCGGTGGGACTGCAAGGCCAACTTTCTCCACTGGCACGATTACCATTGGTCGAATCGCATGTCGAGTAATACTGGACCGCGACGGAATTCAGCGAGGATTGGTACAAAATGGAGTGAAGTGTGGAGACAACAAGGTAATGGAACAACTGCGAAATAAGAGCAGCCAGTGCTCAGCCTTTACATTCGCAACCGAGGCGGTGAAAGATAGGCTGGCACTTCGGTTCTGCGCCCTGTGTCTCTTTCTGACAACAAGGGGGGGCCGAGATTGTCCCTTGCGATAAGGCCGCGCCCCTCTCAAAGTGGCGGCTACGGGTTGGTGAAGAATCACCGACCGCTCAGTCACCGCGGAGGAGCCGCCATTTTGTATGTTGCCCTCTTGTGGTTTTGCAGCGGTGTACAGGACCGCTCCGCCCGTTTGCCCATCGCGTCGTGCACGTGCCAACCCCTTACCCACCCGTGGCGACACCCACCCTTTCGGCAATTGCCACGCGGGAGTGCCAGTCGGTGCCCCCGACAGCTTTTTCTGCCGGTGCCCTGTCCATGGCTGGGCGGCGCGGACGCCCTTAAAGGGGAGTTGGCACTGCCGGTGGCGCCATGTTGTTTTTTTACTGCCGGCCGACTGCCAGCTCGGGCCGACGGTTATGCCCGTGGGTTCAGCCGGGCCGCCATCAAGCAGCCCGGCACCCCCTCCCTTCTTGGGCGCGCTGGCTCAAGCCAAAACCCTCCCTGGCGGCCCGCTGTTTTCCACTAAAGTGGCAGCAGAGTTCGCAGCAGCCTATCCCCTTTAACTGAAGGGGGAGGGACGCTGTGACGCGTCAGCGCGATGACATCATTGGTGCGGCGCTGATGACTTGCTGCGTCGACCACTCCGCCCCTCTCCCCACACCAAACACCGCTCCGGCCGGAAACAGCAACCAAAATCGCCGGAATATCCGCCCCGCGCATTGAGGTGGATGGAGCACCTATAAAACAGGAGGTGCATCCCGTTTCGGGCAGGTGGCGATTTCGGCCCCTCGGTCACGGCCCAGGAGGTTGCGACAGGAACACGGTGTGTTGGCGGTGTTTCCTCTGCGCACATTCACCGCACATGGTCGCTGCCTTTGGCTTCTTCATAGAATCATCAAGTCTTGCAGCACAGGAGAAGGCCATTCGGCCCATCGTTCCTGTGCCAGCTCTTTGAAAGACTGGTGTCGTGCTTTGACCCACCACCCTCCTGCATTTTGTCCAGGGCCCTGAAGGAATGTTCATTCCTTCAAATACTTATCCAGCATCCCTTTTTTCAAATTATTGACAGAATCATCTTCCCCCATGGTAATGTATGCAGCTGTGAGCAGGTTGGCTCAAGCACGTGGGGCAATCCGTCCGAACTGACCCCCATCCGGACGGAATTCCTCATCGACGCCAAGCACCGAAACCTCCTTCGGGAGCCAGCGCCTCACAACTTGAGACTCCTCGGGGAAATCCCTTCCCTGCCTTTCAGTTCTGCGCCGAGGGGTTTCCTGTACGGGCTGCTCTTCCACTCTCTCCACCTTGCCATCCTCGTCTGCCGTCCGGACAAGCCATGGCGCACCATCTTGCCGTCCGGAGGAGGCGGGGGGGGGGGGGGGTCCCCGCTGGAGGGCTATCTACGCGGGAGTCCTCCCTTTACTTATGGGGGACTTGGCCTGGAGGGTGTTGCACGGAGCAGTCCCATGCCATCGTGGCCCGTGGACTCCCAGGCTGCCGAGAGGAGTCTGTGTTCCATGTTTATGTTGCGTGTGCGAGGTTGCAGCCCCTCTTCCAATACTTGAAGGGGCTGCTCCTCGATTTCTGGTTGCACTTCAGTCCCACACTCCTGATCTTTGTGCACCCTGCACGGAGAGGAGCGGGCAGGTCGGAGAGCCTCCTCGTAGGTCTGCTCCTGGGCATGGGCAAGGGCGCCATCAGCCAGTCCAGGCAGCAGGCGGTCGAGGGGGTCATTCAGCCCGACTGCCTACCTCTCTTCCGCAGTTACATCCGAGCCAGGGTATCCCTGGGGATGGAGCACGCGGTGTCCACTGGTACGCTCGCGGCCTTCCGCAAGAGTTGGGCATCGGAGGGACTGGAGTGCATCATCACCCCCGGCAACCAAATTTTGATTTGATCGTTAAACTTTAAAAGTTACTTTGTTTCATTTGCCGGTTTTAGTGCCCCCCGTTAACAAGGGGGCACTTGATTTATAGGTTCACAAAAATAATTGTGGGGCTGTTCCAGGTGCTTGATTTAAACTTTCTACTCAAAATAGTTGTAGAGCTGTTGCATTGTGAGTGGCTTAGCCAGTCACGTGATGTTCACAAGACTCAATAAAACCCCAGCCAGTTGGGTTCAGGGTGTCCATGATGAGGCAGGTGGTTGTGATCCTGGTGGATGAACTGGTAATGTGTCATGTGATTGTTAAACCTTTGCTAAAAAAACAACTAGTTCTTAACAGCAATGTGTTGCTATGAATTCTGAAGCAAAGAACCCATGAAGCAAATACATTGCAACCACCTTTTCAGCTGGAGTGTTCCAGAGTGAAAAAAATTCTCCTCATCCACCCACCCCACCCTCAATCCTTTGCCAATGATTTTAAATCTGTGGTCCACTCACCAGAGGGAATAGTTTTACTCGACCGAAACCTCTCATCATGTTGAAAACCTCTTTAGGTCACCTCTGAACCCTCTCTGCTCCAAGGAGAATAGTTAGTGGGAACGGTGGCGGAGTGATTATGTTCCTGGACTATTTCAGGAGCCCAGACTACTGATCCGGGGATGTGAGTTCGAATCCCACCACAAGCAGCTGGGGAATTTAAATTCAATTAATTAAATAAATTGGGAACAGAAATCTGGTGTCAGTAATGGTGACCATGAAACTGCCGGATTGTCATAAAAACCTATCTGGTTCACGAATGCCCCTTTAGGGAAGGAAATCTGCCGTCCTTACCCGGTTTGGTTGATATGTGACTCCAGACCCACAGCAATGTGCTTGACTCTTAATTGCCCCTCTGAAAAGACCGAGGGATGAGCAATAAATGCTGGACTTGCCAGTGATGCCCACATCCCGTGAATGAATCTTTACAAAAGTTCCAACGGTTTTCCTTATGAATGGGTTGAAACGATGGAAGCCTTGCACTTGCTGAGGTGGGGCTGTGCTCAAGTAGCCACAAAGTCGAACTGCTATTGGTGTGGGAAGGTAGTAGGTTGGCGGGTGCTTGTAAATTCCTGCCTCTGTGAAATCCACATGAAATGACATCTTCTCTCTCTTGTTTTAAAAAAATACTAATGCTATGTGACCTATATAAGTTATTGGCTATAGAAGAGTGTCACTGTATGTAACCCTTTTTATATATTAACACACTCTCAGGGACCGTCTGACAATATTCACACACTCCCAGGGACCGTCTGCCCATATTCACACACTCCCATGGGACCGTCTGACAATATTCACACACTCCCAGGGACTGTCTGACCATATTCACACACTCCCAGGGACCGTCTGACAATATTCACTCACTCCCAGGGACCGTCTGACAATACTAACACACTCCCAGGGACCGTCTGACAATATTCACACACTCCCAGGGACTGTCTGACAATATTCATACACTCCCAGGGACCATCTGACAATATTAACACACTGCCAAAGACCGCCTGACAATATTAACACACTCCCAGGGACTGTTTGACAATATTCACACACTCCAAGGGACCATCTGACAATATTCACACATTCCCATGGGACCGTCTGACAATATTCACACACTCCCAGGGACCATCTGACAATATTCACACACTCCCAGGGACCGTCTGACAATATTCACACACTCCCAGGGACCTTCTGACACGATTAACACATTCCCAGGGACCGTCTGACAATATTAACACACTCCCAGGGACCGTCTGCAAACATCATCAGCCTTCCGGCAAATACTAATACACTCTCGAGTTGGCCTCCTGCGAATATTGACACCCCCGGGTTACCTGCTCTAAGATAGCATCAAATGGTCAAAGTAAGGCAGCGCTCTCAGGCCAGAAACAATTTTTTTAATATCAATAGCGGTTAGCAGTTAATCTCCGTAGTCCGCTCACCTCGGGAGTGCCCCGGGATCCCTCACGGACTCCAGTTTGGAAAGTTGATTGCTTCTGCTCTGCGTACCCGAGATATAAGAGGTGACTCCGCTGAAACTGTTTGCAAAGCGAACAGTTTAATCCCTGCCTAAACCTCTTCGCCTCTCTATCTCTCTTTCCTCCCTCAAGATGCTCCTTAAAACCTACCTCTTTGACTAAGCTTTTGGTCACCTAATTTGTATTTAGGCGGCTTGATGTCCATGTTTTTTTATTGCATAATACTATATAAATATAAGTTTTTGTTGATAAAAAATTCAACACCGAGTCACATAAGGAAATATTAGCGCAGTTGACCAAAAGCTTGGTCAAAGAGGAGCGTCTTGAAGGAGGATAGAGAGGCGGAGAGGTTTAGGGAGGGAATTCCAGAGCTTGAGGCCCAGGCAACAGAAGGCACGGCCACCGATGGTTGAGCGATTATAATCAGGGATGCTCAGGAGGGCAGAATTAGAGGAGCGCAGGCATCTCGTGGGGGGTTGTGGGGCTGGAGGAGATTACAGAGATAGGAAGGGACGAGGGCCATGGAGGGTTTTGAAAATAAGGATGAGAATTCTGAGTTCGAGGTGTTGCTTAACCGGGAGCCAATGTACCTCATATCTTCATCATCATCATCACCATAGGCAGTCCCTCGGAATCGAGGAAGACTTGATTCCACTCCTAAAGTGAGTCCTTTGGTGGCTGAACAGTCCAATACGAGAGCCACAGACCCTGTCACAGGTAGGACAGACATTCGTCGGGGGAAGGGGTGGATGGGACTGATTTGCCGCATGCTCCTTCTGCTGCCTGCGCCTGACCTCTTCATGCTCGCAGCATTGAGATTCGAAGAGCTCAACGCCCTCCCGGATGCACCCTCTCCAGCTAGGACGGTGTTCGGCCAGGGACTCCCAGGCATCAGTGGTGATGTCGCACTTTACCAGGGAGGCTTTGAGGGTGTCCTTGTGACGTTTCCGCTGCCCACCTTTGGCTCGTTTGCCGTGAAGGAGCTCCGCATCGAGCAATTGCTTAGGGAGTCTCGTGTCTGGCATGCAAACTATCTGGCCTGCCCAGCGAAGTTGACTTCCCATACCTCAGGAGCCTCTTATCAACAAAGGCAGAGATTGATGCGGAGATCCAGTGCGCCAGTGCAGCCTTTGGCTGCCTGAGGAAAAGAGTGTTCAAAGACCAGGCCCTCAAATCTACCACCAAGCTCATGGTCTACAGGGCTGTAGTAATACCCGCCCTCCTGTATGGATCAGAGGCATGGACCATTTACAGTAAACACCTCAAGTCGCTGGAAATATAGCACCACCAATGTCTCCGCAAGATCCTGCAAATCCCCTGGGAGGACAGGTGCAACACCATCAGTGTCCTCGCCCAGGCTAACATCCCCAGCATTGAAGCATTGTACCTCATAACACGCCTGTGAAGCGCCTTGGAATGTTTCATTATGTTAAAGGCGCTATATAAATACAAGTTGTTGTACTGGAGTGAACATTGTTCTGTGTTGAATTGGTTCATTCGCTGCTTTGATGCCAACACAAACGTCACTCCTATTTAAATCAGGTTGATCTGAACTGAGTTTATAACGGAGATGTTCTCTACAAATCTGCCCTCTCCACAGATGTGTCTCAATGCAGAATGCACTGAAGTTAGAATCAACGACTGCTCCAGCAAATGCTCTGAAGACATGGTAAGATTGTCCGCTCACTGACTTCTTTTAGTCACGCTTTCTGTGTTTCTGTGTTGCTGTCAAACCTGAGATCGGTTCGTGCTGAAACTGGACTCTCAGTCCCAGCAGCCTCTCATTCCATTACTGCCCCCTGCCCCTCCCCACCCCCGTAACACCCTCTGCCCTATTGTGCAGTCACCGCACCATTTGAAGCGAAAAGGTTGTCAGCCGTGGCTCAGTGGGCAGCACTCTCGCCTCTGAATCAGAAGGTTGTGGGTTCAAGTCCCACTCCAGGGACTTGAGCACATAAATCTAGCCTGACACTCCCAGCGCAGTGCTGAGGGAGCGCTGCACTGTCGGAGGTGCCGTCTTTCAGATGAGGTGTTAAACCGAGGCACCGTCTGCTCTCTCAGGTGGATGTAAATGATCCCATGGCCACTATTTTGAAAAAGACCAGGGGAGTTCTCCCAGGTGTCCTGGAGCCAATATTTATCCCTCAATCAACATAATATAAAACAGATCTGACCATTATCACGTTGCTGTTTGTGGGATTTTGCTGTGTGCAAATTGGCTGTCGACTTTCCCCAGATTATAACAGTGACCACACTCCAAAAGTACTTCATTGGCTGTAAAGCGCTTTGAGACGTCCGGAGGTCATGAAAGGCGCTATATAAATGCAATTATTTCTCTCTTCTTCTTCCTCCTGCTTGCGCTCGCGCTGCATTTTCGCGTTTCAGGCCGTGTTCGCGGGGTGTAACGGCAGCGTCATTGCGAGAGGGCTTGCCTTGAAATACCCCTCCCCCCGGACGCCAGAACTTGCTCCCACCTCGACGATCCCTGGAATCTTCCAGACACTTCCGCGAGCAAAACCCCGGGAGGGAAATCATTGCGGGTGGGGGGAGTGGGGGCAGAGGGCTGTGTTATTTTTCCATTTTCGTCGAACACTTTCGTTTACTAGTCATTTAAACATTACAGTTGTAAAAAAAAATTGTTTGACTGGGGAGGGTGGAGAAAAAAGAAAGGCTTGCATTTATATAGCGGCTTTCACGACCTCAGGTCATCCCAAAGCGCTTTACAGCCAATGAAGTACTTGTGGTCACTGTTGTAATGTGGGAGGGGTGTTTGGAGGCGGAAGGTCATGTGATGAACAGATCGAATCGCAGTCGTAACCGTCTGTGATGTAGTCCCAGCATTCCCACAGCATTCGGTCCCGAAATACATCATTCATGTTTATTGTTTTCATCTCCCTCCTTGGACTCGCCCCTTCCCTATCTCTGTCATCTTTTTCAGCCTCACAACCCCACAAGATGTCTGCGCTCTTCTAATTCTGCCCTCTTGAGCGTCTCTGATTATAATCGCTCAAGCATCGGTGGCCGTGCCTCCAGCTGCCTGGGCCCCAAGCTCTGGCACTCCCTCACTAAACCTCTCCGCCTCTCTACCAGTCTCTCCTCCTTTTAAGACGCTCCTTAAAAACCGACCTCTTTAAACAAGCTTTTAGGCATCTGCCTTAGTTTCTTCTTTTTGCGGCTCGCTATCAAATTATCTGTTTTCTCTGACAACACTGCTGTGAAGCACCTTGGGACATTTTACTACGTTAAAGGCGCTATATAAATAAAAGTTATTATTATTTATTATTTCAGATCTGTAATCACTTGCGGCAGTGCCAGTATGAGGACGGCAGTACATTGAGAAATACCAGTGCATTTCCCTCATTTGGTAAGACCTCAGCAATACCAATTCACTCCCTCAAAGCGTCTTTGGGCAAGAACCTCCACTTTTTTGCATGCTTAACACCCATTTTACCGCTGAAATGACGTATAATGCCCATATTTTGCCCATTTTGGCACAAAATGGAAACTGACAGGCTTTTTAGGACACAGATCGCCGAAGGTCACTTTCCACATGAACCTTAATGTCGGGAAAAAATTCCC
Organism: Pristiophorus japonicus; assembly: GCF_044704955.1. Classification (NCBI taxonomy): domain Eukaryota; kingdom Metazoa; phylum Chordata; class Chondrichthyes; family Pristiophoridae; genus Pristiophorus; species Pristiophorus japonicus. The sequence continues at coordinate 53,187,946 of NC_091998.1, forward strand.
CGCCCGCCCACTTTTTTCTGCGGAATCAGCAGAATGGGCGAAATCAACGCCGATAATTTTGCCCAGCGTTACTTTCCGCATGGAATTAACGCCGAGATTCAATATTAACGCCCGCCCACTGTTTTTTGTCGTAAAGAGCGTATTTACCCAAACTAGCGGCCGTTGTCAATTTCACCACCTCGCACACATATCGCCCACAATATCACTCGCTCAAATTAACCGCCCACAAAAAGTGGAACTAATCGGAACGAATGCCAGTGGTGTGGCTGGTATTTCTTAAAACCCACTCTTACATGAGGAGCTGATATCTGAATGATTTGCCTGAAAGAGCATTGATGTGAGTGACAACGCTGACACACTGCTGTGTGTGTGCAGCTCAGACATCAATGGTGCCTTCATAGCGAGAGAATTTGATTATAGGAGCAGGGAGGTCTTACTACAGTTGTACAGGGCCTTGGTGAGGCCTCACCTTGAATATTGTGTACAGTTTTGGTCTCCTAATCTGAGGAAGGATATTCTTGCTATTGAGGGAGTGCAGCGAAGGTTCACCAGACTGATTCCCGGTATGGCGGGACTGTCATATGAGGAGAGACTGGATCGATTAGGCTTATATTCAATGGAATTTAGAAGAATGAGAGGGGATCTCATAGAAATATATAAAATTCTGATGGGATTGGACAGGTTAGATGCAGGAAGAATGTTCCTGATGTTGGGGAAGTCCAGAACCAGGGGGCACAGTTTAAGGATAAAGGGTAAGCCATTTAGGACCGAGATGAGGAGAAACTTCTTCACTCAGAGAGTTGTGAGCATGTGGAATTCTCGACCACAGAAAGTTGTTGAGGCCAGTTCATTGGATATATTCAAAAGGGAGTTAGATGTGGCCCTTATGGCGAAAGGGATCAGGGGGTATGGAGAGAAAGCAGGAATGGGGTACTGAAGTGAATGATCAGCCATGATCATATTGAATGGTGGTGCAGGCTCGAAGGGCCGAATGGCCTACCCCTGCACCTATTTTCTATGTTGCTATGTGCCCATCACCTTGGTGCCAGTTAAAGTTTAAGTTGATTGAAGTTAAGTGTGATTATACCCTTTGATGTTAAGGAATCACCAGCGTGTAATGGTGCAGCTATCTGAGCCAATGTGCTACAAGGTTTTGTTAAATAAAAAACATTTAAATCGAACATTAGTCTGAAATCATCAGTATTTCTGTACAAACCAACCCTTCCCCACCCCTGCCACCCCCCCCCACCCCCCGCTTCTCCTCCCCACCTCTACCCATTCCCCTTACCCTCCTGACTCCAAGCCATCTGACTGAGGAGGTCCTCAGGCGATGCTTCATTGGGCGGGGGGGGGGGCCGAAGTGCTGCTTGGACGGATACGGGAGAGGATGGTCCCGAGGTGGGAATGTGCTCCGAGCCAGAAGCAAGATGTTGCTGCTGGCTCTCATGTGTGGTTGGCAATGGGGGTGCGTCACCTTGGGGTGTAGTGCAGCGCTCCGGGACCACTGGAAGACCTCTGCCACCAGTGTTCCTGGCTACCAGCTCCAGGGCCTCCTCCATCCCTTCCATGTTATATCTTATTTGTTGGCCAAAAACTCGGTGCCAACTATGTTCTTGGGTCTTAGTAGGCTTTTTGCTGCAGGTCAATCTCCGTCGTGCCTCCCACAACAGCCAGACAAGCACACACCACAGCCACACACGCTTTCAGTGCCTCTGAGCGCCCTCTCTCTCTGTCTCCTCTTCTGCGCATGTCATGATGACCCTTGACCTCCTGAATCACGGGAATCGAGCGTTGCCATGCCGTTGCTAAGGATGGCCACACTTTACGGCAGAAGGTCAAAAAAATTTAACGCTACCGCCCATTTGATATCGCTCACGGTAACGCCCATTTTCAAAAATGGAAACTAGATGTTTTGAAAATGGGCGATACGCCAGCGATCAGAAAACCCTTTTTTAACCGCCCACGCCGGAAATGACGCCCATTTTTGGGCGAGAAGCACAAAAGTGGAGATTCTAGCCCTTTAGCTTTGTTTCCTTGTTGGATTTTGGAAACCAAATTTCTCCCTCCTGCGAGCACTTGGGTTTGGTTCCATGGGGAGGGGCAGAGAACGCGAGGGGCCTCTCTAAACATGTAGTAAGCATCGGTGGGCCATTTGATTGTGTGAGGCCGCGCGGCCGTGCCCAATCCTGTCCTCGCCCAATGGCTACGCGCATTGACCCACTCCCAAAGTCACGTGATCGCGAGCGGGAGTGGGAATCCCGGCTTCATTTGTTTCTCCCCCCGCCCCCCCCTTTCCCCCCCACACCCCCATTCCAAACCCTGGCCTGTCCCCGGACAAGTCACAAGAATGTGCTACCCTGCAGCACCTCACCGTGTCTCCAGCAGGCTCTGCAACCAATGAGTTACTTTCCAAGCGCAGTCTCAGTTATCACATCGTCAAATGTAACCACGCGACAGAAGTTATCCGTTACAAACCGGCGAACAATGTCAGACAGGTAAAGACCCTCTGGTCCATTGAGCCTGTCCCACACAATTGCGATACCTTGTGTATCCCAACATACACACTCCACCCCACCCGAAACCACGTGATCTCCTGGGAGAGGCAAAAAAACAGATTAAAAATCCCAGGCCAATATGGGAGGAAAAAAATCTGGGAAATTCCTCTCCGACCCATCTGGGCGATCGAAACGATTCCAGGAGATCGCTCTGGCCCTGAATTACCTGCAGTACCTATCCTTCTGTAAGAGGTAATGTCCGCCGCAGCCAGAAACACATCCAGCTCTCGCTTGAAGGGATTCAGCAAGTCTGTATCCACCACATGAAACAGCAGCTCGTTCCAGAGGTCTACTGTTCCCTGGGAAAAGAACCACCTCCTCACAGCGAACCTCGATCTGCGACATTCAATGCTCGTTATTAGAGCAGGTTTTAAAACGTGAGATTCTGTGCTAGTGTCGGCGATGAGCTTTATCTCCCTTGGCTTTTAGCCTCCAGGTTTGGCCCCCAGCATTCCCAGGAGAGCCATGATTTGCCGCAGTGCAAAATCTTTCACTCCTTACTTAGAAACATAGACATTTACAGCGCAGAAGGAGGCCATTTCGGCCCATCGTGTCCACACTGGCCGACAAAGAGCCACACGGCCCTCGGTCAGCAGCCCTGAACTTAAGAACATAAGAAATAGGGCCTGCTCCGCCATTTAATACGATCATGGCTGATCTGATCATGGACTCAGCTCCACTTCCCCACCCGCTCCCCATAACCCCTGATCCCCTTATCGTTTAAGTAACTGTCTATTTCTGTCTTAAATTTATTCAATCTGAGACAGCGAATTCCACAGATTTTACAACCGTCTGAGAGAAGAAATTTCTCCTCATCTCTGTTTTAAATGGGCGGCCCCTTATTCTAAGATTATGCCCCCTAGTTCTACTCTCCCCCATCAGTGGAAACACCCTCTCTGCATCCACCTTGTCAAGCCCCCTCATAATCTTATACGTTTCGATCAGATCACCTCTCATTCTTCTGAATTCCAATGAGCAGAGGCCCAACCTATTCAACCTTTCCTCATAAGTCAACCCCCTCATCCCCGGAATCAACCGAGTGAACCTTCTCTGCACTGCCTCCAAAGCAAGTGTATCCTATCTTAAATATGGAAACCAAAACTGCACGCAATATTCCAGGTGTGGCCTCACCAATACCTTGTATAGCGGTAGCAAGACTTCCCTGCTTTTATACTCCATCCCCTTTGCAATAAAGGCCAAACTACCATTGGCCTTCCTGATCACTTGCTGTACCTGCATACTATCCTTTTGTGTTTCATGCACAAGTACCCCCAGGTCCCGATGTACTGTGCACTTTGCAATCTTTCTCCATTTAAATAATAACTTGCTCTTTGATTTTTTTCTGCCAAAGTGCATGACCTCACACTTTCCAACATTATACTCCATCTGCCAAATTCTTGCCCACTCACTTAGCCTGTCTATGTCCTTTTGCAGATTTTTTGTGTCCTCCTCGCACATTGCCTTGCCTCCCATCTTTGTATCATCAGCAAACTTGGCTACGTTACACTCAGTCCCTTCTTCCAAGTCGTTAATATAGATTGTAAATAGTTGGGGTCCCAGCACTGATCCCTGCAGCACCCCACTAGTTACTGGTTGCCAACCAGAGAATGAACCATTTATCCCGACTCTCTGTTCTTTGTTAGTTAGCCAATCCTCTATCCAATGCTAATATATTACCCTCAACCCCGTGTGCTTTTATCTTGTGCAGTAACCTTTTATGTGGCACCTTGTCAAATGCCTTCTGGAAGTCCAAATACACCACATCCACTGGTTCCCCTTTATCCACCCTGTTCGTAACATCCTCAAAGAATTCCAGCAAATTTGTCAAACATGACTTCCCCTTCATAAATTCATGCTGACTCTGCCTGACTGAATTTTGCTTTTCCAAATGTCCTGCTACTGCTTCTTTAATAATGGACTCCAATATTTTCCCAACCACAGATGTTAGGCTAACTGGTCTATAGTTTCCTGCTTTTTGTCTGCCTCCTTTTTTAAATAGGGGCCTGACATTTGCAGTTTTCCAATCTGCTGGGACCTCTCCAGAATCCAGGGAATTTTGGTAAATTACAACCAATGCAGCCACTATCCCTGCCGCTACATCTCTTAAGACACTAGGATGCAAGCCATCAGGTCCAGGGGATTTATCTGCCTTTAGTCCCATTATCTTACTGAGTACTACGTCCTTAGTGATTGTGATTGTGTTTCGTTCCTCCCCCGCTATAGCCACTTGACTATCTACTGTCGGAATATTGTTAGTGTCCTCTACCGTAAAAATTGGTACAAAATATTTGTTCAGAGTTTCTGCCATCTCCATGTTCCCCATTACTAATTCCCCGGTCTTGTCCTCTAAGGGACCAACATTTACTTTAGCCACCTTTTTCCTTTTATATATCTGTTTTTATATTTTGCGCTAGTTTACTTTCATAGTCTATCTTCCCTTTCTTGATCATTTTTTTACATGAAGGTTACACTATGAACAATGAACAATGGCGGAAAGCAAAGAGCATCTGGCCCAACCTGTCCGTCCCACACAACTGCGACACCCCTTACACTGAAACATTCTACACTCCACCCCAACCGGAGCCATGTGATCTCCTGGGAGAGGCAAAAAACTAGATAAAAAGCCAGGCCAATTTAGGAAGAAAAAATTTGGGAAAATTCCTCTCCGACCCATCCAGGCGAGCGAAACTAGTCCAGGAAATCACCCTGATTCCCTGCAGTACTTACCATTATATCTGCGCCGGCCAACAAAAGGTCATCCAGTCTAATCCCAATTATCAGCTCTAGGTCCGTAACCCTGCAGGTTACGGCACTTTAAGTGCCCTTCCAACCATCTCTTAAAAGTGGTGAGGGTTTCTGCATCCACCCCCGGGATGCAATGAACTCTCTGAGCATTGCCAGCGACAGTGGCAGCTTTACTCAGCAGCCCCATGCTCAGGAGCAATTGGATTGAGAATGCCGAAATTCATTTTACTTGGAGCCTTCCAGCCAACTGATGGCGGAGACTTTGTTCCATTCGCCTTGACTGGATGTGAGCCCTGATCTCGGGGTAAAACGGGAACAGTAACATCGTGGTTATGTGACTGAACTAGTAATCCAGAGGCCTGGACTAATGATCCCGAGATATGAGTTCAAATCCCACCACGGAATTCAAATTCTGTTAATTATATAAGTTTGGAATAAAAACCTCGTCTCAGTAATGGTGACCATGAAACTATCGGATTGTCGTAAAAACCTGTTTCAGGGAAGGAAATCTGCCGCCCTTACCCTTTATGTGACTCCAGACCCACAGCAACGTGGTTGACTCTTAACTGCCCTCTGAAATGGCCTGGCCATGTAATAAAACCACAAAAAAAAAGTCACTGTGGGAGTGCCTTCACCACATGGACTGCAGCGGTTCAAGAAGTTCGATTCGGGATGGGCAACAAATGCTGGCCTTGCCAGTGACGGCCACATCCCATGAATGGCTTTTTTTAAAAGCCCAGTGTCTAGCTCACTGTGCCAACCAGTCCTGATATTTTTCTTAATTTAAAAAAAAACTTTCACCTGTTTATGTGTCATCATGTTAATATATTTTTATTTCATTCCTTACAGCAATAATTATTATTGTTCTGATTGTGTTATTGTTCGTCATCATTGCTGGAGTAATCATCTATAAGAAACACACAAATAAGAACATAATCCAGTCAAGGTAAATAGAAGTTATTGACTTTCAAAGGTGCACAAGTGAAAGTCCGTGACCTTAGCAAACCTTAAATCACAGCAATGTCTGCAGTCAACGTGGACTATTAGTTGTCAGCCGTGGCTCAGTGGGCAGCACTCTCGCCTCTGAGTAAGAAGGTTGTGGGTTCAAGTCCCATCCCAGAGACTTGAGCACAAAAATCCAGGCTGACACTCCCAGTGCAGTGCTGAGGGAGCGCCAGAAGTGCCGTCTTTCGGATGAGACGTTAAACCGAGGGCCCATCTGCCCCCTCAGGTGGACGTAAAAGATCCCGTGGAACTATTCCAAAGAAGAGCGGGGGATTTCTCCCCAGTTTCCTGGCCAATATTTCATCATCATAGGCAGTCCCGCGGAATCGAGAAAGACTTGCTTCTACTCTTAAAATGAGTTCTTAGGTGACTGTACAGTCCAATATGAGAACCACACTCCCTGTCACAGGTGGGACAGGTAGTCGTTGAGGGAAAGGGTGGATGGGACTGGTTTGCCATACGCTCTTTCCATTTCCTGCGCTTGATTTCTGCATGCTTACACCCACCTGCCTCATCGTGGATCCCCCGAACCCAACTGGCTGGGGTTTTATTGAGCCTTGTGAACATCACGTGACTGGCTAAGCCACTCACAACTCAACAGCTCTACCAACCTGTGAGCATGCTCACAGGGGCATTCATTACACCCACTTTCAAACGAAAATTCAAGAACAGTGAAATTGATGTGACACTGAAGAACATGCAAGGAGTAAATATCCTCACCTACTCAATACATGTGTCCATCATTCCACAACAGGCCACAAGCACTGAAAGTTGCTGGTTGGGTTGTTCCTGGTCCCAGAGAGGACGCATACATCCTGCTGTTAAACACCACCCCTGAAACCTCCCATTGTTCCTGGGCAACGGGAACCGGATACTGCCTTCTCTTGTTTCTTAACCTTTCCCAGGGTACCTGTGCAGTTCCCTGTGAAACGCCAGGATCCCTGTATTTGTAGTTAGTTTGCTCGCCGGACTCTGTGCTTCTCTTTCAAGGACTTCTTCGGAAAGTCCGATCGGAAAGATGGTCTTCAACTTGACGGGAAACGGCAAGTTGTGTTGTGTCCAGAATTTTTGGCTGCCCAGCTGGAGATTCTCAATGGCAATATCTGAATTGTGAAGTGTTGTGCTTTGATTTTGTCGCTGACTTATGCATGTAACCACCTGATTCTACCTTTAGGAGCCAGCCGATTCCAACGTCCGGACTCACTAACCCAGCCTTTACTGACAGCACACCTGGAACTCCACAAGTCCCGAAAGTCCACCATCCCAAGGCAAGTTCTTCACTTACGTCGCTCTGTAGTATTCATTGAAACATTTTATTTATTCGTTCCTGGGATGTGGACGTCCCTGGCATTTATTGCCCGCCCCTAATTGGTGAGCCACTGCAGTTGGTGTGGTGAAGATACTCCCACAGTGACTTTGTTATAGTGGTTTTGTGACATGGTCAGGCCATGTCAGAAGGCAGTTAAGAATCAACCACATTGCTGAAGTCACGCATCGGCCAGACCAGGTAAGGACGGCAGATCAAGAAAGGATATACTTGCTTTGGAAGCAGTTCAGAGAACGTTCACTCAGTTGATTCCGGAGATGAGGGGGTTGACTTATGAGGAAAGGTTGAGAAGATTGGGCCTCTACTCATTGGAATTCAGAAGAATGAGAGGTGATCTTATCGAAACGTACAAGATTATAAGGGAGCTTGACAAAGTGGATGCAGAGAGGATGTTTCCACTGATAGTGGAGCCTAGAACTAGGTGGCATAATCTTAGAATAAGGGGCCGCCCATTTAAAACTGAGATGAGGAGGAATGTCTTCTCTCAGAGGGTTGTAAATCTGTGGAATTCGCTGCCTCAGAGAGCGGTGTAAATTGAATAAATCTAAGATAGAGATAGACAGTTTCTTAACCGATAAGGGAATAAGGGGTTATGGGGAGCGGGCGGGGAAGTGGACCTGAGTCCATGATTGGATCAGCCATGATCGTATTAAATGGCGGAGCAGGTTCGAGGGGCTGCATGGCCTACTCCTGCTCCTATTTCTTATGTTCTTATTTCCTTTCCTAAAGGACATTAGCGAACCAGATGGGTTTTTCCCGACAATCCGGTCATGTCATGATTACCATGACTGACGATAGCATTTTATTCCAGATTTAGTTTACTGAATTTACATTCCAGAGCTGCCATGGTGGGATTTGAACTCACGTCTCACAGATAATTAGTCCAGGCCTCTGCATTATTAGTCCAGTAACATAACCACTGCGTTCGAAACCGGGCGGAAACATTATACCAGACTGATTCCCGGGATGGCGGGACTGACCTATCAAGAAAGATTGGATCAATTGGGCTTGTATTCACTGGAGTTCAGAAGAATGAGAGGGGACCTCATAGAAACGTTTAAAATTCTGACGGGTTTAGACAGGTTAGATGCAGAAAGAATGTTCCCAATGTTGGGGAAGTCCAGAACCAGGGGTCACAGTCTGAGGATAAGGGGTAAGCCATTTAGGACCGAGATGAGGAGAAACTTCTTCACCCAGAGAGTGGTGAACCTGTGGAATTCTCTACCACAGAAAGTAGTTGAGGCCAATTCACTAAATATATTCAAAAGGGAGTTAGATGAAGTCCTTACTACTCGGGGGATCAAGGGTTATGGCGAGAAAGCAGGAAGGGGGTACTGAAGTTTCATGTTCAGCCATGAACTCATTGAATGGCGGTGCAGGCTAGAAGGGCTGAATGGCCTGCTCCTGCACCTATTTTCTATGTCTATGTCTATGTTCCCATTCCTCGCAGCATGAGCCTGGTGCTGTAGCGGTTATATTACTGGATCAGTAATCCATAAATACTCGTTCGTAAAAATTCAGTGAATGTCAGTTCAAATCCCATCATGGCACTTTGAGAGTTTGAATTTAGTATAAATAAATATGGAAATAAAAAGCTTGCATAAGTATTTTTTTTTTAAGTGACCATGAAGGTGTCGTATTATATTAAAAAACCCAGCTGCTTTTCAGGGGAGGAAATCTGCCGCCCCGACCCAACATGACCCACACGTGACTCCAGTCCCACAGCAATGTGGTTGGCTGTTACGGTATCAGTCCTCAATTAAAGGGTTATGGGGAGCGGGCAGTAAAGTGGACCTGAGTCCATGATCGGACCAGCCATGATCGTATTAAATGGCGGAGCAGGCTCGAGGGGCCGTATGGCCTACTCCTGCTCCTATTTCTTATGTTCTTATGTTCTTCCAATTTCCGTCGCCTCTCAACAGCCCCGACGCTCTCGGTGGCTTTGCTGATCAGTTTTCTTGTATTTATATAGCGCCTTTAACGTAGTAAAACGTCCCAAGGTGCTTCACGGGAGTGTTACAAGACAAAACAAATAAATTTGACACTGAGCCACACAAGAAGAAATTACGGCAGGTGACAAGAGGTCAGATTTAAGGAGCGTCTTGAAGGAGGAAAGAGAGGTAGAGACGTGGAGAGGTTTAGGCAGGGAGTTCCAGAGCTTGGGGCCCAGGCTACAGAAGGCACAGCCACCAATGGTTGGACGATTATAATCAGGGATGCTCAGGAGGGCAGAATTAGAGGAGTGCTGATATCTCGGGGGGGGGGGGGGGGGGGGCGAGGGCGGAGTTGTGAGGCTGGATGAGATTACAGAGATAGGGAGGGGCGAGGGCCAGGGAGGGATTTGTAAACAAGGCTGGGAATTTTGATATCGCTAATTCTTATGTCACGTTTCAGGGTCCAATGACAATTGCTCCACCCGCTCCTCCGTACGCCAAGGCACCGTCTGCACCGTACCCTCCTGCTGCAGTAAGTCGCAGACACTTGTTCCATTCTCATACCTTGGGCCAGACAATCCTGTTCTAAAACACTGACAGCTCACTGATTTATATGTTGCTTTTGACCTTTCCGGCATTTCCTCCTCACGCTCCGTCACACAAGCCAGTCCTTCCTGCACCATCAGGCAAGGTATGTTAACCCAGTTATAAATTTACACTAAAATAGTCCAAAGAGGAGACACCCAGGATGCAGCTGAGGACTTAGATCCTCTGAGCAGGTGGGCAGACAGGCGGCAGATACAGGTTAACACCGAGTGTTGCACAATGGATGAAATAATGGGCCAGAATTTTATGAAGTGGGGCATCCCATGGCGTTAGAATTTTTCCCCTTGCCCTTCAGCTTTAAAAATCTTTGCCCTGCAAGTTTCTGGAAGTGCGAGCCGATACCGGGATGGCATGGGCAACGGGGCATCTGGGATGTGAGAACATGCCAGGACCGACAATCTATCTCCTTAACCAAGAGATTTAATGATGGAGACAGAAGAAAATAGGTTGAATTGCAGGTGCAGAAAGAGAACTAGAGAGAGAGGAAAGATTTGCTCAAGAGAGAAAGAGAAAAAGAGACAGAAAGGAAATGTGAGAAAAAAAATTTAAATGTTAATGTTCTCTAGGAACAATTTACTACCTGCAGGAGTGAGACTCCACAGGTTTAATTGTTCCCTTTCTGGGCCGGAGAGGTTGAGTGGTATTGCAGGAGCATCAATCTCACCATTAAAATGTTCTTCGACAATATCCTTACGCTGTTAAGTACCAGCCCTAACTTTCTGCGATGAGTTTAATGGGCAGATAATGTGCAAATGCCGCAATTTATTGAAACTCACGGCGAGGTTGAGGATGAGCTGCCATTTTTGCGAGGTTAATGGCACAAACTGTGATGATTCGTGACTCATGGAGTGTCTCTTCCTCGCTGAACTATTTGTACTTTAATAATGGCGCGGCCATTAAACTCGGCAGCAAAACCTGGACCGGTTCTGACAACAGTTCAGAATGAATGGAATTAGCGCAGCTTAGAATGTACTGACCCGGCTTTGCTGGGGGTGAGCGGACAGGTTAAGCTAGACATGGTCCTGCCCTCCGCAGGCAGTGGCTCTCAGTTGGCCAGCGCAAGGATAGGGACTATTGATTGGGTGCAGCCTGCGGAGCTTGGGGTTCGGGCACATGTGGGAACTCTCTCTGCATGGCTCCTGCTGCATGTGACCCACACACTGAGCCTAAGGGGTGAGTTTTAACTGGATACGGCCCATGGGAAACTGGGAAAATAGGCTGTTCATTGGCAGTCAATGGAGAGCAAGAGGGTGGGGGTGTGGGACTATGGGGGCATGGAGGGGTGTAGAGGAGTGTGGAATGTTGGAGGGTGGGGGTATGTGTGGGGGGGGAGTTTGGGGTGTGGGAAGTGGGATGTGTGTGGGTGAGTGAGGTGTATGGGTAAGTGAGGTGTGTGGGGGAGTGGTGTGTATGGGGAGTGTGGGGGTGTGGGGGAATGGGGGTGAGGGTGGGGGTATATGTGGGGGTGTGGGTGAGTGAGGGAGTGGGTGTGTGTGGGGGAGGTGGGGTGTAAGGAGGCAGAGTGTACAGGGTACAAACGTGTGGTTTAAAAAACAAGCGACCATCCCCATCCCTCCAGTTTCCCACTGGCGGGGGGTTAGGTAACAAATCCCCCCCCCCCCCCCCCAGTTTAAAAGTGGGTAAGATTCTAATTTTACAGCATTGCCAACCTGCACCCAAATAAGCCGCGATTTCCGTGATTACGACAGCGACTAGGCGAAATCGATGAACCTGCAGATTTGCTCTGAGGCAGTGTCACTCTCTTTTCCCTCTTCCGCGACTAGTCTCTCCCATTAATTCTTTTGCTTTTTTGCAGCCTTCGGCTCTGAGGCCCCCCCCACAGATGCCGGCACCCAGACCCGCTAACCCACCGGCGCCCAAGGTAAAGACACTTATATTTGGCACAGATCTCCGAGAAAACGTCGCGGATGCGATTTCTACCTTGCCGTGTCATCGCGTCCTCCGAGTGTTAGCCGGGGCTCAGTGGGCGGCACCCTCACCTCTGAGTCAGAAGGTCGTGGGTTCAAGTCCCACTCCAGGGAGTTGAGCACAAAATCCAGGCTGTCACTCTAGTGCAGTGCTGAGGGAGCGCTGCACTGTCGGAGGTGCCGTCTTTCGGATGAGACGTTAAATCGAGGCCCCGTCTGCCCTCTCAGGTGGACATAAAAGATCCTGCGTCACTATTTCGAAGAAAAGTTGGGTAGTTTTCTGCAGTCCCTTGGACAATATTGACACCTAAACCAATATCACTAAAACAGATTATCTGGTCATTATCTCATTGTTGTTTGTGGGAGCTTGCTGTGCAAAAATTGGCTTCTTCGGCAGCACCTCCCAAACCTGCGACCTCTACCACCTAGAAGGACAAGGGCAGCAGGTGCATGGGAGCACCACCACCTGCAAGTTTTCCTCCAAGTTACACACCATCCTGACTTGGAAATATATTGGCCGTTCCTTCATTGTTGCAGGCTCAAAATCCTGGAACTCCCTCCCTAACAGTACTGTGGCAGTACAAAAAGAGGCACTGGAGAGGGTGCAGAGAAGATTTACAGGGATGATACCAGAAATGCGAGGGTATACATATCAGGAAAGGATGAGCAGGCTGGGTCTCTTTTCTCTTGAAAAAAGAAGGCTGAGGGGTGACCTAATAGAGGTCTTTAAAATTATGAAAGGTTTTGATAGAGTGGATACAGAGAGAATGTTTCCACTTGTGGGGAAGAGCATAACTAGAGACCATCAATATAAGATATTCACCAAGAAATCCAATCGGGAATTCAGAAGAAACTTCTTTACCCAGAGACTGGTGAGAATGTGGAACTCGCTGCCACAGGGAGTGGTTGAAGCGAATAGTATCGATGCAGTTAAGGGGAGGCTAGACAAGCATATGAGGGAGAAGGGAATTGAGGGTTATGCTGATAGATCGAGATGAGGAAAGACGGGAGGAGGCTCGAGTGGAGCATAAACGCCGGCATGGACTGGTTGGGCCGAATGGCCTGTTTCTGTGCCGTATATCCGGTGCGATCCGATGTCTGTTATGCAAACCCCATAACTCACAGGCAACCACAGAATAAAGATGATGAGTAATTTCATGCTTCGATATACAGTATGTGCACGGGAAAGTCGAGGAAACAGAGTTAAAAGTTAACAACAACTACAATACCATTTATTGATATGGCGCCTTTAACAGAGTAAAACGTCCCAAGATGCTTCACAGTAGTGTTATAAGACAAAACAGATAAATTTGACACTGAGCCACACAAGAACGAATTACGGCAGTTTGGTCAAAGAGGTAGGTTTTAAGGAGCGTCTTATAGAAGGAAAGAGAGGTGGAGAGGCGGAGAGGTTTAGGGGGGGATTTCCAGAGCTTGGGGCCAGGCAACAGAAGATACGGCCACCGATGGTTGAGCGATTATAATCAGGGATGCTCAAGAGGGTAGAATTGGAGGAGCGCAGATATCTCGGGGGGTTGTGGGGCTGGAGGAGATTACAGAGATAGGGAGGGGCGAGGCCATGGAGGGATTAGTAAACACGGATAAGAATTTTGAAATCGAGGCGTTGCTTAACCAGGAGCCAATGTAGGTCAGCGAGCACAGTGCTGGGTGAGCGGGACTCGGTGCGAGTTAGGACAGAGGCAAGACACTTAAGGGAATGGCATTTCGATGGGGTTTGACGATGATGGCGCTGAGATGCCTCGATAATGTGCGACCCTGCACCAAAGTGCTTCAGGGCAGTCAGCACCTTCACAGGCGATGGATAATCCAACCCAGAGCTCGGGGAGTCTCTCTCAAGCCGCTCCCTCACAACGACAGTAAGGGAACGCTATTGGCCAGAGCGGAAGAATGGGGCGGGGTGTGGCATTTGAAGAGCTGATGGGACAAAGGAGGTGGATACAGAAAATGACACTTTTTGCATATATCGAACATATAACAGGGCTTCTTACAGGGCTTGACAGGGTAGATGCAGGGAGGATGTTTCCCTCTGGCTGGGGAGACTAGAACCAGGGGTCACAGTCTCAGAATAAGGGGTCGGCCATTTAGGACTCAGATGAGGAGAAATTTCTTCACTCAGAGGGTGGTGAATCTTTGGAATTCTCTACCCCAGAGGGCTGTGGATGAGTCATATTCAAGACAGAGATCAATAGATTTTTGGATATTGGGAATCAAGTAAGTGGAGTTAAGGTAGAAGATCTGCCATGGTCTTATAGAATCTCACTGTGTTTTATTGGCCTGTGAATGCAAGAATAACACAATGTCAGTTGGATAACACAAAGTCAGAACTGCCCAAAAATTAACGCATTTATATTTTGAAACATTATACAACTGCTTCTTTGTTAAGACTCATTGGAGTTTAGAAGAATGGGAGGTGATCTTATTGAAAGGTATAAGATTCGGAGGGGGCTTAACAGGGTAGATGCTGAGAGGATGTTTCCCCTCGTGGGGCAATCTAGAACTAGGGGGCATAGTTTCAGAATAAGAGGGTCGCCTATTTAAGACGGAGATGAGGAGGAATTTCTTCTCTCAGAGGGTCATGAATCTTTGGAATTCTCTGCCCCAGAGAGCTGTGGAGACTGGGTCATTGAATATATTCAAGGCGGAGATAGACAAATTTTACAGGGGAGCTGAGGGTTATGGGGAGCAGGCGGGGAAGTGAAGTTGAGGTCGCTGACCAGCCATGATCTTATTGAATGGCGGAGCAGGCTCGAGGGGCCGAATGGCCGACTCCTGCTCCTATTTCTTATGTTCTGATGTTCTTAATTTTTGGTTCCTAGGTGTTGATGCCTCCAAACAAACGGAGATACTGAACAATACCAGGGAGGAAGACTAACATTGCAGCTGTTCGATTGGTCTCTGAGTTACCTATAACCTCACGCACATGCTCAGTGGATTTATATATAGTGCAACTGCAGAACCAACTCTGAGTTTCCGCAGGGTTGTTTTTCTCTATTTATTCCATCGTGTTGTAAATATAGGCAGAAAGTGCCTGGAAAGGTCTGTTGGTCTCTGGAAGAGAACCGGCGGGAGAGTGTTTGAGATACAAGGTGCTGTGCTATTAATCAAAGCAGTGGGATTTTCTACAGGCAAATTACTTTCCCACCTGCCTGGAACTTTGGGAACCTGTGTTTAAAGGCACAGTCCATTTATTCTCAAATAAAAATAACCCCACGATAACACTGGGCCTTCCCATTTCCAATGTTGTCCATTTGTTTCATTCAATCGCTGAAGATGCCGCCCTGCTTGGTTCTTTCCCTTCTCGGAGAGAAGCGTTGATATACCTGAGTGTCAGCTGTGTCTCGATGGCAGCACATTCGCCTCTGAGTCAGAAGGTTGTGGGTTTGAATACCACTGCAGCGACTTGAGCACGAACAATCTAGGCCGACACTCCAGTGCGGTGCTGAGGGAGCACTACACTGTCGCGGGGGCAGTACTGAGGGAGTGTCGCACTGTCGGAGGGGCAGTACTGAGGGAGCGCCACACTGGCGCAGGGGCAGTACTGAGAAAGTGTCGCACTGTCGCGGGGGCAGTACTGAGGGAGTGCCGCACTGTCGGAGGAGCAGTACTAAGGGAGTCCGCTGCACTGTTGGAGGGGCAGTACTGAGGGAGCGCCGCACTGTCGGAGGGGCAGTACTGAGGGAGGGCTGCACTGTCGGAAGGGCAGTACTGAGGGATTGCCGCACTGTCGGAGGGGCAGTACTGAGGGCGTGCCGCACTGTCGGAGGGGCGGTACTGAGGGAGTGCCGCACTGTCGGAGGTGCTGTCTTTTGGATGAGCCGTTAAACCGAGGCCCCGTCTGCCCTCTCAAGTGGCTGTAAAAGATCCCATGGCACTATTTTGAAGAGCTGGGGAGTTCTCCCTGGTGTCCTGGGGCCAATATTTATCCCTCAATCAACATCACGAAAACAGATTATCTGCTCATTATCACATTGGTGTTTGTGGGAGCTTGCTGTGTGCAAATTGGCTGTTGCGTTTCCCACATTACAACAGTGACTACACTTCAAAAAGTACTTCATCGGCTGTAAAGCGCTTTGAGCCGTCCAGTGGTCATGAAAGGTTCTATATAAATGCAAGTCTTTCTTTCTTACCCAATTCTAAGCCCCCGTGCCTGCTCCCCTCGGACCTGACCAGCGAGGGTCAAAGTTCGATCCCGGTGAGGTTTACCACAGCGTAGATACCTGCAGCTAATGTTTTAAAAAGCATGTGCATTTTCCTCATATTGAGAGGTACATACGCGGGATCTGGTTGTGTAGTAATCCAGAGAACGGGAGCGATTATCAAACAAAATTTGACACCGAGCCACAGCAGGGGCTTGGTCAAAGAGCTCAGTTTTAAGGAGCGTCTTAAAGGAGGAAAGCGAGGTGGAGAGGCGGAGAGGTTTAGGGAGGGAGTTCCAGACCTTGAGGCCCAGGCAACAGGAGTTCAATCCCACCGTGGCAGTTTTGAGAATTTGAATTCAGT
The DNA here is from genome assembly GCF_044704955.1 of Pristiophorus japonicus. Classification (NCBI taxonomy): domain Eukaryota; kingdom Metazoa; phylum Chordata; class Chondrichthyes; family Pristiophoridae; genus Pristiophorus; species Pristiophorus japonicus. The sequence goes on from NC_091998.1 coordinate 53,204,567, forward strand.
TTTTAAAAATCTGGAAATGAAACTCTGGTACAGCTGCCTGGGCCCTCAGCTCTGGAACGTTGTCTGCGTCCTTACCCGGACTCGGCCTCTGTGTGACTCCAATCCCAGACCGCCTGCTGTAGTGGCCGAACGATTTTCTGCTGAAACCCTCATCCGTGCCGTTGTTACCTCCAGGCTTGACGATCCCAACGCACTCCTGGCTGGCCTCCTACATTCTACCCTACGTAAACTAGAGGTGATCCAAAACTCGGCTGCCCTGTGTCCTAACTCGCACCGAGTCCCGCTCACCCATCACCCCCTGTGCTCGCTGCCCCGAGTCCTAACTCGCACCGAGTCCCGCTCACCCATCACCCCCTGTGCTCGCTGCCCCGAGTCCTAACTCGCACCGAGTCCCGCTCACCCATCACCCCCTGTGCTCGCTGCCCCGTGTCCTAACTCGCACCAAGTCCCACTCACCCATCTCCCCCTGTGCTCGCTGCCCTGTGTCCTAACTCGCACCAAGTCCCGCTCACCCATCACCGCCTGTGCTCGCTGACCTACATTGGCTCCCGGTTAAGCAACGCCTCGATTTCAAGATTCTCATCCTGGCTTACAAATCCCTCCATGGCCCTCGCCACTCCCTATCTTTGTAATCTACCCCACAACCCCCCGAGATCTCTGCGCTCATCTAATTCTGGCCTCTTGAGCATCCCTGATTATAATCACTCAACCATCGGTGGACATGCCTTCTGTTGCCTCTGCCCCAAGCTCTGGAACTCCCTCCCTAAACCTCTCCGCTTCTCTACCTCTCTTTCTTCCTTCAAGATGCTCCTTAAAACCTACCTCTTTGACCAAGCTTTCGGTCACCTGCGCTAATTTCTCCTTATGCGGCTCGGTGTCAAATTTTTAAATCTCATAACACTCCTGTGAAGCACCTTGGGACGTTTCACTACGTTAAAGGCGCTATATAAATACAAGTTGTTGTTGATTCAGGAAGAAGGCCTTTCCCACTTTCTCAGGGCAACTACTCAATAAATATCAACCTTGACAGCGAACATGTCAAGAATAAATATATTTCTTAATGTCCTCTGGTTACTGCCCCACCCACCAGTGCAAACAGTTTCTCTTCATTTACTCGGTTAAAAAAAAAATGCTGCTCCAAAATGTTTCTGCAGAAACGACATCTCGGTGGATGAGCTCACCCTGTGTCTGTGCGTCCCGGCCAATGATGTTATCACTGTTGTGCTTAGTGCAGGGAAATTGTTGCTCAATACGGGAAAATCTGAAGTGGTTTTGAATCCGCAACCTGCTATGAGATGTCCTGCCGTGTATCTTGCCTCTGTCATTGAGGTTGGTCACTGTAATGTATTTGCCTCATGTGTTTGTTGCTTAAGAATCCATAGCAACACATTGCTATTAAGAACTAGTTGGTTTATTAGCAAAGGTTTAACAATCTCACGACACATTACCATTTTATCCACCAGGCTCACAACCACCTGCCCCATCGTGGATCCCCCGGACCCAACTGGCCGGGGTTTTATTGAGTCTCGTCAGTCAGTCATAGGCGGTCCCTCGAAGCGAGGATAACTTGCTTCCACGCCAAAAAGAGATGGGTTCGCAGGTGTTTCAATGAAGGACCTAATATTCCAGGTCCCGAACTACATCCTGAATGGTGGAAGATGCCTGTGTGTGGATTTTTTTAACGTGTGGTGGCCGTTGCACACCAGCCACCACACGGGCTTGACAGAACTAGGTCTTGGTCCAGTGACAAGGGCTAACCAAGACAACTGGAGACCAGCTCTGCTGCACAGACCTAGATGTCATGTATTCTACTGTCATTGTAATCCATGTATAAACTGACCTAAGTTGTACACCATGAGAACACTGACCACTAGGTGGTGAACTTGTGGGAGACATTCCTAACCTGGACTTTCAGGTATAAAAGGGGAAGCTCCACCCATCTTCTCCACTTCAGAGCTGGAATAAAGGTAACTGGTCACAGAGTGACCTTCTCTCAAGTATGGGCCTCGTGTGCATTTGTACTGTATAGTAAGGAGTACACATATCGCAGTGTGGGCTGGGCCCGTGCTGCCCCTGGGCCCTTGCCTCTTCTGGGCCCCAAACTTACGCCTCTCCCGTGGGCTCCTGTCACTTCCTTCTATAAATTCTTGTCGCTCCTTCGCCCCTCCTGCTGTGCCTGCCAGCACTGCAATCACTGACCTGGCTTCACAACCATCGCCCTCCTGCAGCAGCACGCGCTGCTCCCTGCGGTGGTATGCCGCCGCACGCTATTCCCTCCAATGGCCCCGACCTGCTGCTGGTCTTGCAGGCCGGGACCGCGTGTGACCATCACGTGACTGGTTAAGCCACTCCCAACTCAACAGCTCCACAAACCTATGAGCATACTCACAGAGGCATAATTTCCAGCTTCATTAGTGACTAGCTTATATTTATGGTCCTTACTTTTGGCTTCCGACACAACAACAGCTTGTATTTATATAGCGCCTTTAACATAGTGAAACGTCCCAAGGGGCTTCACAGCAGTACTAAGAGACAAAATATTTGACACCGATCCGCTTAAGTAGAAATTAGCGCAGGTGACCAAAAGCTTGGTCAAAGAGGTCGGTTTAAGGAGCGTCTTGAAGGAGGAAAGAGAGGTAGAGAGACGGAGAGGTTTAGGTAGGGAGTTCCAGAGCTTGGGGCCCAGGCAACAGAAGGCACGGCCACCGATTGCTGAGCCATTATAATCAGGAATGCTCAGGAGGGCAGAATTTGAGGAGCAGACATCTCGAGGGGTTGTGGGGCTGGAGGAGATTACAGAGATAGGGAGAGATGAGGTCATGGAGGGATATGAAAATAAAGATGAGAATTTTTAGCTTGCGATTTTCCCTTGCTCAGCTGGCCTAGCACCATAAAAGAGGCCTCTCTTGGCGCTCCACTCCAAACTCGGAGGCAGACGCAAACCATTTGCGCGTCACAAAGTTTGCCGCTCTACCCCAACTGAACCGAGACCGAATTTCAACCCCATTATGTCGCAACAGACAGGACACACGACTGTTTCCTTGACGAGGCTGACATTGGGTAATTGCAACAAGGCACAGGAAACAGACGCAATCGAACTTGCTACTTTTATTTCGGTTGGGCTCGGGGCCTGTTGCACTGCAGTGGAGAGATCGCTCACATCTCGGGATGAGGTGCACCGTAAAGGAGGGGAGTTTCCGGGAGAGCCAATCGGTGGGTCGCTGAGACTCGGTCTGTACGTCACGGCGAGTCCTCAGACCGACAAATCAGAGCCCAGAACCAGGCCATTCGGCCCATCATGCCTTGTGCTGACACTATCGGTTAAACTGAAGACGTCTCCACCAATCTTATCTGCCTGTATCCTTTTGTATTCGAACCATTTATCCACTTTCCTTTTCAATATGACTCTCTGCCTCATTGGTCACGTGTGGCGAGACACTCGGTATTCTGGTAAATCCACCGTCCCCCCCCACCCCCATTGTATTCTTCGAATTTTCCCTTCATTCTACTGGTGTTAATTCCATGTTTTACCAGCTCACTAACCAATGGTAACAGGCTTTCACTGTTTTGAAAGCCTCTCTCGGATTACAGTTCACCTCCTCCGCTGAATCAAGACCCAATTTTTCTGATTTTCTTCATAGCCCGAGCTCTTCATTCCTGGTATCGTGTGGTAGCTCTTCATTTCTCCAATATCCTTCCCACACGGCCGTACTCCGGAGCCACAAGCTTCTCCAAGTGAGGCCCAACCAATGCCTTGTCTAAATTCAACATGATTTTCTTGGTGTTCCATTCCCTGTGTATAAAACCTCTATACCGTTCATAGAATCATAGAATTCATAGAAATTTACAGCACTGAAGGAGGCCATTTTGGCCCATCGTGTCCGCGCCGGCCGACAAAGAGTTATCCGGCCTAATCCCACTTTCCAGCTCTCGGTTCATAGCCCTGTAGGTTACGGCACTTCAGGTGCACATCCAAGTACTTTTTAAATGTGGTGAGGGTTTCTGCCTCTACCACCCTTTCAGGCAGTGAGTTCCAGACCCCCACCGTCCTCTGGGTGAAAGATGTTCTCAAATCCCCTCTAAACCTCCGATCAATTGCTTTAAATCTATGCCCCCTGGATGTTGACCCCTCTGCTAAAGGAAATAGGTCCTTCCTGTCCACTCTATCCCGGCCCCTCATAATTTTATACACCTCAATATCCCCTCAGCCTCCTCTGTCCCAAAGAAAACAACCCCAGCCTTTCCAATCTTTCCTCATGGCTAAAATGTTCCAGTCCCGGCAACATCCTGGTGAACCTCCTCTTCCGACAGCTCCTTCTACTCTCAACCCAACCTTTCTATCCGCAGCCATTGACCCTTCACTGTAGCATCGTAACATGTAGAGTACACTTCTCTTCACTGTTCTTCCCCAAGATGTTTATCTTCACATTGTGGGCCGCCCCGACCTGTGTGAGAACACCACCTCAGGTCGGGGCTGTGAATAGAGCTGGAGCGCCGGGCCCTGGGACACCGTGGGCGGAGGTGCGGCGAATGAGGCTACGGGGCCCGGAAGAGCCGAGGGCCCAGGGGCAGCACGGACCCAGCCCACACTGTGCGATATGTGTGCGCACTAGGTCCCTACAGCAGAGCGGGTCTCCAGTCGTCCTGGTTTACCCTTGCCGCTGGATAAAGGCCTAGCTCTGTCAAGCCCGTGTGGTGGCTGGTGTGCAACGGTCACCACACGTTAAAAAAATCCACGCACGGGCATCTTCCACCCCCTCAACTGGAGTTCAGGACTGGAACATTGGGTCCTTCATTGAAACATCTGTGAACTCTCGTGGAAGCAAGTCATCCTCGTTCGAGGGACGGCCTATGATCCCTTCATGTATTAAACTGTGTCTGCCACCTCTTTGCCAACCTGTCGACAACCTGCAGTAATCTGCCTCGCCCCTTAATGTGCTTTGAAGGAATAAAGAAAGAACTTGGCTTAAAATTTATTCACGGGATGTGGGCGTCGCTGGCAAGGCCGGTATTTATTGCCCATCCCCTAATCGCCCCTTGAGAAGGTGGTGGTGAGCCGCCTTCTTGAACCGCTGCAGTCCATGTGGTGAATGTGCTCCCACAGTGCTGCTCGGGAGGGAGTTCCAGGATTTTGACCCAGAGACGATGAAGGAACGGCCGATACATTTCAATGGGATGGTGTGTGACTCGGAGGGGAACTTGGAGGTGGTGGTGTTCCCATGCGCCTGCTGCCCTTGTCCTTCGCGATGGTGGAGTTTCGAGGATGTCAGAGCTGAGAAAGCTGCAACTCAAGCACTGTGGTGATTAAAATTGAACTCTTGCTCATTTTGATGAGTAACATTGTGCGATGAAACTGCTTTGGTTTCGACATTGCAGCGTGACCATGTGGGCTGTTTGACGATGACTCATACCTTCACACTGCCACCAATATCTCTCTTTAAGGCAACCATTTCAGTCCATCTGCACAGATCAGAAGAGGCCTCATTTTCTGTAACTCGATGATTCGGGCTTCTCTGTGTGAATCGTCCCATTAATCATCGGGAGAACGAACTTGCATTTATAGGTTTGTGGGGTTCAAGTCCCACTCAAGGGAATTGAGCACAAAAATCTAGGCTGACACTCCATTGCAGTACTGAGAGAGTGCCGCACTGCCGGAGGTGCTGCCTTTCGGATGAGACATTAAACCGAGGTCCCGTCTGCTCTCTTCAGTCCCATTGTACTATTCGGAGAAGAGCAGGGGAGTTCTCCCTGGTGCCAATATTTATCCTTCATTCAACATCACTAAAACAGATGATCTGGTTATCATCACTTTGGTTTTGTGGGAGCTTGTTGTGCGCAAATTGGCTGCTGCGTTCCCCACGCAGTGACTACACTCCAAAAAGTGCTTCATTGGTTGTAAAGCACTTTGGGGCGTCCGGTGGTCGTGAAAGGAACGATAGAAATACAAGCCCTACTTGCTTCAACAGTCACTCAGAAATGTGATTTTTGTTCAGCATTGGTTTGCAATTTCCAGTTTTGTTCCATCTCTGCTAATTGTTCATCAGTTTCCTTGAGGCGGACTCAGCCTATGGAACTGCCCAGGACCAGGAGGTGTCCGGCCTGGGGAACTGCCCAGGGGCAGGAGGTGTTCGGGCTGGGGAACTGCCCAGGAGCTGGAGGTGTTTGGCCTGGGGAACTGCCCAGGGGCTGGAAGTGTCCGGCCTGAGGAACTGCCCAGGGGCAGGAGGTGTTCGGGCTGGGGAACTGCCCAGGGGCAGGAGGTGTTTGGCCTGGGGAACTCGCCCAGGGGCAGGAGGTTTCTGGCCTGGGGAATGGCCCAGGGGCAGGAGGTGTTCGGGCTGGGGAACTCGCCCAGGGGCAGGAGGTATTCGGGCTGGGGAACTGCCCAGGGGCAGGAGGTGTTTGGCCTGAGGAACTCGCCCAGGGGCAGGAGGTTTCCGGCCTGGGGAATGGCCCAGGGGCAGGAGGTGTTCGGCCTGGGGATCTGCCCTGGACCAGGAGGTGTTCGGGCTGGGGAACTCGCCCAGGAGCAGGAGGTTTCCGGCCTGGGGAATGGCCCAGGGGCAGGAGGTGTTTGGCCTGGGGAACTGCCCAGGAGTTGGAGGTGCTCCACATTGTGGTTCAGGCTGACACCTGGTGGACACAATGTGAACTGCGTGCCAAGAGCCACTTTATTCCAAAAACATCTACTTGCATTTATATAGCACCTTTAACTTAGTAAAACATCCCAAGGTGCTTCACAGGAGCGTTATCAAATGAAATTTGACATCCAGCCACATAAGGACAGATTACGTCAAAGGTGACTAATAGCTTGGTCAAAGAGGTTTTAAGGGGCGTCCTAAAGGAGGAAAGAGAGGCAGAGAGGTTTAGGCAGGGAGTTCCAGAGCTTAGGGCCCAGGCAGCTGAAGTCACGGCCACCAATGTTGGAGCGATTAAGATCAGGGATGTGCAAGAGGCCAGAATTGGAGGACCGCGGAGATCACGGAGGGTTGTGTGGCTGGAGGAGATAGAATCATAGAAATTTACAGCACACACCGACTGACAAAGAGATATCCGACCTAATCCCACTTTCCAGCTCTGGGTCCGTAGCCCTGCAGGTTATGGCACTTCAAGTGCATATCCAAGTACTGTTAAAATGAGGTGAGGTTTTCTGCCTCTACCACCCTTTCAGGCAGAGGTTACTGAAATAGGGAGGGGCGAGGCCATGGAGGGCTTTGGAAAAAAAGAGATGAGAATTTTAGAATTGAGGCATTGCCAGACCGGGAGCCAATGTAGGTCAGCGAGCATAGGGGGCGATAGGTGAGCAGGACTCGGTGCGATTTAGTAAGAGTTTTGGATGAGCTGAAGTTTATGGAGGACGGGAGGCCAGGAGAGCGATCCCTGTGATTCTTGTCACTTTCGAATAATGCGTTTTTCCTTGAAGTGAATCTACAGCAAAGAAACAGCCACTCCGACAGTGCGGCGCTCCCTCAGTACTGCCCCTCCGACAGTGTGGCGCTCCCTCAGTACTGCCCCTCCGACAGTGTGGCGCTCCCTCAGTACTGCCCCTCCGACAGCATGGCGTTCGCTCAGCACTGCCCCTCCGACAGTGCGGCGCTCCCTCAGCACTGCCCCTCCGACAGTGCGGCGTTCGCTCAGCACTGCCCCTCCGACAGTGCGGCGCTCCCTCAGCACTGCCCCTCCGACAGTGCGGCACTCCCTCAGTACTGCCCCTCCAACAGTGCGGCGCTCCCTCAGTACTGCCCCTCCGACAGTGCGCGCTCCCTCAGTACTGCCCCTCCGACGTGATTGCCGCTGTTTATAGTCGGCTCCCGACTCCTCCCACTCAAATTCCCTCCCACCCTGCTCCCTATCCCACCATTCCCTGCTCCCTCATGCACGCATCAAGCCGTTCCTTTAACTGTGCCGATAATATCTGCTTCAAATACTCCGCGTAGCAGCAATTCCCAGCACGTCTGCAAGGTCGCCTCACATGCTCCCCCTTTCAATGTCCTGTTGACCCGACATTAATGTTTCCTCGAAGTTAGTTTGGTGCACGGTCCCTTTAACAGGCCACGCAACCCATTCAACATTTCGCACCTATCAGCCATGGCTCAATGGGCAGCACCCTCGCTTCTGAGTCAGAAGGTTGTGGGTTCAAGTCCCACTCCAGGGGCTTGAGCACATAAATCTAGGCTGACACACCAGTACTGAGGGAGCGGTGCACTGTCGGGGGGGCAGTACTGAGGGAGCCTCACACTGTCGGAGGGGCAGTACTGAGGGAGTGCCGCACTGTCGGAGGGGCAGTACTGAGGGAGCGCCGCACTGTCGGAGGGGCAGTACTGAGGGAGTGCCGCACTGTCGGAGGGGCGGTACTGAGGGAGTGCCGCACTGTCGGAGGGGCGGTACTGAGGGAGCACCACACTGTCGGAGGGGCAGTACTGAGGGAGCAGAGCACTGAGGGAGTGCCGCACTGTCGGAGGGGCAGTACTGAAGGAGCCCCGCACTGTCGGAGGGGCAGTACTGAGGGAGTGCTGCACTGTCGGAGGGACAGTACTGAAGGAGCCCCGCACTGTCGGAGGGGCAGTGCTGAGGGAGTGCTGCACTGTCGGAAGTGCTGTCTTTCAGATGAAACATTAGACTGAGGCCCTGTCTGTCCTCTCTGGTGGATGTAAAAGATCCCATGACATTATTTCGAAGAAGAGCAGGGGAGTTCTCCCCGGTGTCCTGGGGCAATATTTCTCTCTCAATCACCATAACAAAAAGTAGATTATCTGGTCACTATCACATCGAGGAGGCCCCGATCTGCATGAGAACACCAGCGGCAGGTCGGGGCCATAAAAGGAGCGGCGAGCAGCAGCCTGGGAGCGGCATGGAGGCCCCGGGAGATGAATCCAGGGAGTGGCGCGAGCTGGTGCAGGAGGGCGACGGCAGCGAAGAGGGACGTCATCACGGTCCAGGTCGGTGATTGGAGCGTGGGCAGGAGCGGCGAGGTCGGGGCGAAGGAGTGGCGAGAGATTGCAGAGCGATGTGATCGGGGCCCAGGAGAGGCGAGAGTTCGGGGCCCAGGGGCAGCACGGGCCCAGGGGCAGCACGGGCCCAGCCAACACTGTGCGATATGTGTGCACACTGGGCCCGTGCAGTAGAGCAGGTCTCCAGTCATCCTGGTTAACCCTTGCCACTGGACCAAGACCTAGCTCTGTCAAGCCCCGTGTGGTGGCTGGTGTGCAACGGTCACCCCACGTTAAAAAAATCCACGCACAGGCATCTTCCACCCTTCAACATGTAGTTCGGGTCCTTCATTGAAACACCTGTGAACTCATCCCTTTTTGGTGTGGAAACATGTCATACTCGCTTTGAGGGACTGCCTATGATGATGATGCTGTTTGTGGGAGCTTGCTGTGTGCAAATGAGCTGTCGTATTTCCCACATTACAATAGTGACTGCACTCAAATACTTCATTGGCTGTAAAGTGCTTTGAGCCATCCGGTGGTCGTGAAAGGCGCTATATAAATGCATTGAAAAGCCGGTATGCAGGAGCTCTAGACAGCTGTGATGACGTCCTCCATCCTCCATCACTGAGCATCAGCCGCTCCGCTCAGTGCTGTTTGACGTGTCATCGCGGCTGTTATTTGGAGGTATGCATGTCAACCGAATTGTGCATAGCATGATCCCATAAACAGAGACGGATGAAAGATCCGGATAATCTGTTTTTGTGATGTCGGTTCAGGGATAAACATTAGCCCAGGACACCAGGGATAACTCCCCTGCTCTTCTTTGAAATAGTACCATGGGATCTTTTACGTCCACCTGAGAGCAGACGGGTCCTCGGTTTAACGTCTCATCCGAACTTCTCGGGAGTGCAGCGCTCCCTCAGCACTGCACTGGGAGTGTCAGCCTAGATTTTTGTGCTTAAGTCCCAGGAGTGGGACTTGAACTCACAACCTTCCGACTCAGAGGCGAGCATGCTACTCACTGAGCAAAGGTTAAATTTGTTCAATGTCACAAATCGCAGTCGCAAGAGGGGCTACTGAAAGATTTAATCACTCGGGCATGCACTGAAAACATGAGGGTTTGGGTATGGGGCGATGTGAGGTATGGGGGGGTTTGGGGCATGGGGGGTTGGGTATGGGGGAGTTGGGGTATGGGGTATGGGAGGGATTGTGGTATGGGGGTTTGGTGTTTGGGGGGTTTGGGGTATGGGGGTTGGGGTATCGGGTATGGGGGGGTTGGGGTATGGAGGGGTTGGGGTAGGGGGGTGGGAGTATGGGAGTATGGGAGTATGGGGGCTTGGGGTATGGGGGGGTTGGGGTATGGGGGGATTGGAGTATGGGGGGTGGGGTATGGGGAGGTGGGAGTATGGGCATATGGGGAGGTTGGAGGTATGGTGGGGTTGGGGTATAGGGAGGGGGTTGGGGTTTGGGAGGTTGGGGGAAGGAGCTTGGGGTTTGGGGGTATGGGGGTTGGGGTATGTGGGGTATGGGTGTTGGGGTATTGGGGAGGGGTTTGGGGTTTGGGATATGGGGGAGAGGGGGGGAGGAGGGGAGTTGGCCTGCTCCATGATATACAACCAACATCTCAGTCAGAGAGAGACTGAGGTGATCAATGGAGTGTGAGAGAGACCGTCTGTAAATGTGAGTCTGTGAGGGACAATTGATTGAAGTTTAAGGATCAGCGTTATGATCAACAGACGATCTTGTGCTGTGCATGCAGGTACAGCAGGCAATGAAGAAGGCAAATGGCATGTTGGCCTTCATAGCTAGGGGATTTGAGTATAGGATCAGGGAGGTCTTGCTGCAGTTGTACAGGGCCTAAGTGAGGCCTCACCTGGAATATTGTGTTCAGTTTTGGTCTCCTAATCTGAGGAAGGACATTCTTGCTATTGAGGAAGTGCAGCAAAGGTTCACCAGACTGATTTCCGGGATGGCAGACTGACCTATAAGGAGAGATTGGATCAACTGGGCCTTTATACATTGGAGTTTAGAAGGATGAGAGGGGATCTCATAGAAACATATAAGATTCTGACAGGACTGGACAGGTTAGATGCGGGAAGAATGTTCCCGATGTTGGGGAAGTCCAGAACCATGGACACAGTCTTAGGATAAGGGGTAGACCATTTAGGACTGAGATGAGGAGAAATTTCTTCACCCAGGGAGTTGTTAACCTGTGGAATTCCCTACTGCAGAGAGTTGTTGAGGCCAGTTCATTGTATATATTCAAGAGGGAGTTAGATATGGCCCTTATGGCTAAAGGGATCAAGGGGTATGGAGAGAAAGCAGGAAAGGGGTACTGAGGTGAATGATCAACCATGATCGTATTGAATGGTGGTGCAGGCTCAAAGAGCCGAATGGCCTACTCCTGCACCTATTTTCTATGTTTCTATGTTTCTATGACTCGGAACCTCAGGATTTCTGATCAGTCGTTCCTTGCCTGGGAACTGCATCATTACTTGTATTTCACCTCAGGCTCACTCTTTGCCAAGTGTTAATGAACCAATTTATTTCAAATCTATCTGCACTGAGGGAGTGTTCCTGAACAAGCGAAACCTGCCTTCATGCTGCAATAATGAGAGTCCACCACCAGGTGGAGACAGAGGCTGAATGCTGGAATAAAATGGCTCCATTGAAATATCGACATTGAGAACAGGTACATGTAAAGCACATTAGGAGCAGGAGTCAGCCATTCGGCCCCTCGAGCCTGCTCCGCCATTCAATGAGATCATGGCTGATCTTCTACCTCAACTCCACTTCCCTGCACTGTCCCCATATCCCTGATTCCCTTAATATCCAAACATCTATCGATCTCTGTCTTGAATATAGTCAACGAATGAGCCTCCACAGCTCTCTGGTGTGTGTGCGTGTGTGTCTGTGATTGTGTGTTTTTGCATGTGTGTGAGTGTGTGAGGGTGTGTATGTGTGTGTGTGAGAGAGTGTGTGTGTGTGTGAGTGTGTATGTGTCTGTGTGAGAGAGTGTGTGAGTGAATGTGAGTGTGTGTGTGAGAGAGTGTGTGAGTGAATGTGAGTGTGTGTGTGTGTGAGAGAGTGAGTGTGTGTGTGTGTGAGAGAGTGAGTGTGTGTGACTGAATTTGAGTGTGTGAGTGCGTGTGAGTGTGTGAGAGAGTGAGTGTGTGTGTGAGTGTGTGTGTGTGTGTGAGAGAGAGAGTGTTGTTGTGTGTGAGAGAGTATGTGTGTGTGTGAGTCTGTGTGTCGTGTGTGTGAGTGAGTGTGAGAGTTTGTGTGTGTGTGAGAGCGCGTGTGTGTGTGAGAGAGAGAGTGTGAGTGTGTGTGTGAGTGTGTGTGTGTGAGAGAGTGTGTGTGTGAGTATGTGTGTATGTGTGTGTGAGAGAGAGAATGTGTGTGTGTGTGTGCGAGTGTGTGTGAGAGAGAGTGTGTGTGTGTGTATGAGTGTGTGTATGTGTGTGTGAGAGTGTGTGTGAGAGAGAGAGAGTGTGTGTGTGTGTGTGTGTCTGCGTAAGAGTGTGCATGAGAATGTGCGTGTGCGTGTGTGTGACAGTGTGTGTGTGTGTGAGAATGTGTGTGTGTGAGAATGTGTGTGTGTGAAAAAAAAAACTCGACTCCATCCCACAGCATGCTACCCGTGAGACCCCAACACTGCACGAGGTAGAAAAAGCCATAAGACAGCTTAAAAACAACAAGGCTACGGGTGCGGACAGAATACTGCAGAGGCGTTGAGGTATGGCGGAGAGGCACTGCTGGCGTGAATACACAGCCTCATCTCTCTCATCTGGAGGGAGGAGAGGATGTTGGGGAATCTCAGAGATGCAGTAATTGTGACCATCTTTAAAAAAGGGGACAAGTCTGACTGCGGCAACTACAGAGGAATCTCCCTGCTATCAGCCACTGGGAAAGTCGTCGCTAGAGTCCTCCTCAACCGTCTTCTTCCCGTGGCCGAGGAGCTCCTCCCGGAGTCACAGTGCGGATTTCGTCCTCTTCGGGGTACAACGGACATGATTTTTGCAGCGCGACAGCTACAGGAAAAATGCAAGGAACAGCACCAGCGCTTATACATGGCCTTCTTCGACCTTACAAAGGCCTTTGTCACCGTCAACCGCGAGGGTCTATGGAGCATCCTCCTCCGTTTCGGATGCCCCCAAAAGTTCGTCACCATCCTCCGCCTGCTCCACGATGACATGCAATCCGTGATCCTTACCAACGGATCCACCACAGACCCAATCCACGTCCGGACCGGGGTCAGACAGGGCTGCGTCATCGCCCCAACCCTCTTCTCAATCTATCTCGCCGCCATGCTCCACCTCACAGTCAGCAAGCTCCCCGCTGGAGTGGAACCAAACTACAGAACCAGTGGGAACCTGTTCAAACTTTGTCATCTCCAGGCCAGATCCAAGACCACCCCAACCTCTGTCGTCGAGCTACAGTACGCGGACGACGCCTGCGTCTGCGCACACACAGAGGCTGAACTCCAGGACATAGTCGACATATTTACTGAGGCGTACGAAAATATGGGCCTTACGCTAAATATCCGTAAGACGAAGGTCCTCCACCAGCCTGTCCTCACCACACAGCACTGCCCCCCAGTCATCAAGATCCACAACGCGGCCATGGACACCGTGGACCACTTCCCATATCTTAGGAGCCTCCTATCAACAAGAGCAGGAATCGACGACGAAATTCAACACTGCCTACAGTGCGCCAGTGCAGCCTTCAGCCGCCTGAGGAAAAGAATGTTTGAAGACCAGACCCTCAAAACTGTCACCAAGCTCATGGTCTACAAGGCTGTAGTAATACCTGCCCTCCTGTATGGCTCAGAGACATGGACCATGTACAGTAGACACCTCAAGTCGCTGGATAAATACCACCAACGATGTCTCCGCCAGATCCTACAAATCCCCTGGGAGGACAGACGCACCAACATCAGCGTCCTCACTCAGACCAACATCCCCAGCATTGAAGCACTGACTACATTCGATCAGCTCTGCTGGGCAGGCCACATAGTCCGCATGCCAGACACGAGACTCCCAAAGAAAGTTCTCTACTCGGAGCTCCTTCACAGCAAACGAGCCAAAGGTGGGCAGCGAAAACACTACAAGGACACCCTCAAAGCCTCCCTGACAAAGTGCAACATCCCCACTGACACCTGGGAGTCCCTGGCCCAAGACCGCCCTAAGTGGGGGAAGTGCATCCGGGAGGGCGCTGAGCACCTCGAGTCTCGTCGCCGAGAGCACGCAGAAACCAAGCGCAGGCAGCGGAAGGAGCGTGCGGCAAACCTGTCCCACCCTCCCTTACCCTCAACGACTGTCTGTCCCACCTGTGACAGAGTCTGTGGCTCTCGTATTGGACTGTTCAGCTGCTAATGAACTCACTTCAGGAGTGGAAGCAAGTCTTCCTCGATTCCAAGGGACTGCCTATGATGATGATGATGATGTGTGTGTGTGCATGTGTTTGTGAGAGAGAGAGTGTGCTTGTGTGTGAGTGAAAGAGAGAGAGAGAGAGAGAGTGTGTGTGTGTCGATTAACAAGAACATTTTGTTCCTCTCCCCTTGAACGATTGAAAACATTTCAGTCTCAGGGTGTTAAGATGTGTTTTAATTGCGGTGTTTTCAGAGTGGATGTATTGAGCACTGTGAGTGGGATTATCAATAGCAGGCGGATGTTCTCAGGAGCGCAGATGGTGAGTGAACCCCCCTGAGGGATAACTGATGCAAACCAAGACCCCGGCAGCAGTGATGGGACTCCCCTCAGGAGCACCAGCTTCCTGCTGTTATTGGAAATGCTTCGCCCTGCTATTAAAGCCATTTCCTCTCCATTACAGGCCGCTTCCCTCGGGCTGCGTGGATCCCAATTAGTTGTTTGGGGTTTTGGAGAAGTCTCAGGTGATGAGAGAGATTCAGGCTGTACAGTGGGAGAACCATCCCACCCACCAGGACATTGTTCCGAGACCTGTGTCCTTAGGTACAGTTTGTTCAAATTAATGTTGGGGATGTGGGCAAGGCCGGCATTTATTGCCCATCCCTAATTGCCCCTCGAGAAGGTGGTGGTGAGCCGCCTTCTTGAATCGCTGCAGTCCCGTGTGGTGCTCCCACAGTGCTGTTAGGGAGGGAGTTCCAGGATTTTGACCCAGCGACGATGAAGGAACGGCCGATATATTTCCAAGTCAGGATGGTGTGTGACTGGGAGGGGAACGTGGAGGTGATGGTGTTCCCATGCGCCTGCTGCCCTTGTCCTTCGAGGCGGTAGAAGTGGCAGGTTTGGGAGGTGCTGCTGAAGAAGCCTTGGCGAGTTGCTGCAGTGCATCTTGTAGATGGTACACACTGCAGCCAGGGGGCGCCGGTGGTGGAGGGAGTGAATGTTGAAGGTGGTGGGTCACGTGCCGATCAAGCGGGCTGCTTTGTCCTGGATGGGGTCAAGATTATTGAACTGAATGGACAATATATTTCCAAGGCGGGATGGTGTGTGACATGGAGGGCAATGTGGAGGTGGTGGTGTTCCCATGCGCCTGCTGCCCTTGCCCGTCGAGGTGGGGGAGGTCGCGGGGTTGGAGTGAAGCCACCTAGAAGGACAAGGGCATGGGAACACCATCCCCTCCTCGTTCCCCCCAGCTCAGTGACGGCCTGCCGGAGGCTGATGAGTGAGGGCGGCGGTGCAGAGAAAGTCGGTCCAGTGGGTGAATTGGGAGATTTGGTCTTCGGGTCTGGCTCAAACCATCGAAGGACCCAACAAGACTGGTGTCCAGAGCCCTGGGATCGTCGGCCCAGCACAATTCAAGCAAAACCTTCAGAGACTCATCAACAAGAGACCCCCAACTCAACCAATCGTATCCTCCCCCAACTCAACCAATCACATCCTCCCAAACCCAACCCTCGGCCCCAACATTGGCTAAGTGAGGACGTCAATGTGAAACTACCAGGGCCTCTGATGATCAATGCAATGCCCGCACAAGAAAGACTTGCACTTATATCACGCTTTACAGCCAATGAAGTACTTTTGAAGTGCGATCTATGTTGTAATGTGGGCAACGCGGCATCCAATTTGCGCACAGCAAGCTCCCACAAACAGCAATGTGATAATGACCGGATAATCAGTTTTGGTGATGTTGGTTGAAATATAAATATTGGCCCCAGGACACTGGGGAGAACTCCCCTGCTCTTCTTCCAATAATGCCGTGGGATTTTTTTTACGTTCTCGAGAATGGGCAGACGGGGCCTCAGTTTAACGTCTCATCCAAAAGACGGCACCTCTGATAGTGCGGCGCTCCCTCAGCACTGCACCAGAGTGTCAGCCTAGATTTTTGTGCTCAAGCCCCTGTGACCCACGACTTGCTGACTCAGAGCCGAGAGAGTGCTACCCACTGAGCCACAGCTGACTGTAAGGTATCACCCTTGCAGAACAAAGCCTCTGTTTCTCACGATCGCAGAGCGAAAGCAGTTTTGATCTTCAGTGTCCTCCACTGGTAAATGCGTGGTGGAGAGGAGGGGGCAGCATCGACTTGCAGGTGACCCGTGTGCCCACAGGGTGGCGGTGTTGCTCCTTCGATCGACACTCTGACTTTCCACTGACACGGGACAGTTCCTGGCTGATCGGCAGAACGACCGAAAATGAGCCGTTCTGTTGTTTTATAAATTATAAAAAACCTGGAACAACCTGCAGGAGCAGGAGGCCGACTCTGCAGACCCAGCAATCGCAAAGCCACCGGCAGTGCATTTCTTACACTGACCGTTCTCTGTACAAACAGGTCTACACTGCCCCTGTGTGGGGAAAGTATCGAAGATTCAGGGGAGATCTAATTGAGGTGTTTAAGATGATGAAAGGAATTGATAGGATAGAAACCGAGAAATTATTTCCTCTGGTGTGGGAATCCAAAACAAGGGGGTATAACTTAATGTATTTGCTTCATGGGTTCTTTGTTTAAGAATTCACAGCAACACATTGCTATTAAGAACTAGTTGGTTTATTAGCAAAAGGATTAACAATCACACTACACATTACCAGTTCATCCACCAGGCTCACAACCACCTGCCTCATCGTGGATCCCCCGAACCCAACTGGCTGTGGTTTTATTGAGTCTTGTGAACATCACGTGACTGGCTACGTCACTCCCAACTTGACAGCTCAACCAATCCGTGAGCATCCTCACAGGTCCATACATTACAATAACGTTAACCATTGGTGGCTGTGCCTTGCCTTCTGTTGCCTGTGCCCCAAGCTCTGGAACTCCCTCCCTAAACCTCTCCCCCTCTCCACCTCTCTTTCCTCCTTCAAGATGCTCCTTAAAACCTACCTCCCTCACCTGCCCTAATTTCTATTGATTTATATAGCGCCTTCAACAGCAGTATTATGAGATTTAAAACATTTTGACACCGAGCCGCATAAGTAGAAATTAGGGCAGGTGACCAAAGGGTCACAGAGGTAGGTTTTAAAAAGTGTCTTGAAGGAGGAAAGAGAGGGAGAGAGGGGGAGAGGTTTAGGGAGGGATTTCCAGAGCTTGGGGCCCAGGCAACAGAAGGCACGGCCACCGACGGTTGGGCGATTATAATCAGGGATGCTCAGGAGGGCAGAATTAGAGGAGCGCAGATATATCTCGTGCGGGGGCAGTGGGGGGGGGGGGGTTGTGTGGCTGGAGGAGATTACAGAGATAGGGAGGGGCGAGGCCATGGAGGGATTTGATAACAAGGATGAGAATTTTGCAATCGAGGCGTTGCTTAACCGGGAACCAATGCAGGTAAGCAAGCACAGGGGGCGATGGGTGAGTGGGACTTGGTGCGAGTTAGGACACAGGGCAGCCGAGTTTTGGATCACCTCTAGTTTACGTAGGGTAGAATGTGGGAGGCCAGCCAGGAGTGCGTTGGAATAGTCAAGTCTAGAGGTAACAAAGGCACGGATGAGGGTTTCAGCCGCGGATGAGCTGAGGCGGGGGCAGAGACGGGCGATGTTACGGAGGTGGAAATAGGCGATCTTAGTTATGCTGCGGATGTGTGGTCAGAAGCTCATTTCAGGGTCAAATATGACACCAAGGTTGCAAACAGTCTGGTTCAGCTTCAGACAAGAGTTGGGGAGAGGGATGGAGTCGGGGGCTAGGGAACGGACTTTGTGGCAGGGACCGAAAACAATGGCTTCGCTCTTCCCAATATTCAATTGGAGAACATTTCTGCTCGCTGAAATATATCTTCCCCCATTACACCTTGTGGACACACTTTACTGCATTCGTGTGTCCACCTCCCTGACCCACACACACTGCGTACAGCCACACCATGGCGATACTCAGTGACCCACCACGATCACCCGCTCCCCAGGGCCACTCCCCACAGGTCTGTGCAGATAGTATCTCACTGCTCACACCGAAGGGTTAATGAGCTGCAATCTGATTGGCTCACTGTTACCGAGCAGATTTGATGGATCTTTTCCATTACCAGTGGCGTTTCTGACACCGGGAAAAATAACACGTCATCTCCACATCCACTGATGGTGCAAGGCCGCAGTCCATGTCAGCGCTGCTTCTCCTCCTGTGAAGCTAAGCTCGACATCGCCCCTCTCCTTCTCTCACTCCCCCTCTCTCCTCCTCTCTCCCCTCTCCTTCCATCTTCCCCCTCTCCTTCCCTCACCCCTGTCCTTCTCTCTGTCTCTCCCCCCCAATATTTTTATACCGAACAAACAGGAGTGTTTAAAGATAATGAGGAGAACCCCATGTATTTACTGCCCGCTGATCTCCTGGGTTTGTCCTGGAGATTAATCGCCAATTCCTGGAGAGTTGGCAACTGATTCCTCACAAATCCCTGGAGCCGATGAGCAGATAAATGGAAAAGCACATTGTTGTCTGACACTATGAAACGGCACCAGACGTTGATTGCACATGACCTGGAGCCCAGCTGAGAATCATTTATCCTCCAGTCTCACTCGACGAAAGATTGGTATCAGAGAGCCGAGTGCCTTTCGCATTCGATGATCTGAATTGTTTTAGTCGCTTGATCTTTGCACAAGTTGACGAGAGCGAGCGTGTGGATACGCAGCCAGCTTCCAGGCACGGCAACTGAGCAAACACAGACTGTAGCCCCGCCTCGGGGGTGAGAGCGGGGTGACAGGCCAATGCCCCACCTGGGAATGCCGGGGGAATATTATTTCTCGGCCAGTGAAGCTCTCGTGGCCTCCCCCAGGGGGAGTTGGAGGCCACACGGTGAGAACAATTGAGGAAATGGTTCAATGTCAGAGCCATGTGTGAGCGGTGCCTGAATAAATCAAATCAGGTCAGTGTGACAGGAAGTCAATGTGACAGGGTCAGTGTTACAGGAAGTCAGCGTGACAGGGTCAGTGTTACAGGAAGTCAGTGTAACAGGAAGTCAATGTGACAGGTTCAGTGTGACAGGGTTGATGAGACAGGAAGTCAGTGTGACAGGAAGTCACTGTGACAGGGTCGATGAGACAGGAAGTCAGTGTGACAGGAAACCCGTGTGACAGGAAGTCAATGTTACAGGAAGTCAGCGTGACAGGAAGTCAATGTGACAGGTTCAGTGTTGCAAGAGGTCATGTGACAGGAAGTCAATGTTACAGGAAGTCAGCATGACAGGGTCAGAGTTGCAGGAAGTTAGCGTAACAGGAAGTCAAAGTGGCAGGGTCAGTGTTTCAGGAA
This sequence comes from Pristiophorus japonicus, assembly GCF_044704955.1. Classification (NCBI taxonomy): domain Eukaryota; kingdom Metazoa; phylum Chordata; class Chondrichthyes; family Pristiophoridae; genus Pristiophorus; species Pristiophorus japonicus. The sequence goes on from NC_091998.1 coordinate 53,224,144, forward strand.
GTCAGTGTGACAGGAAGTCAGTGTTACAGAAAGTCAGTGTAACAGGAAGTCAATGTGACAGGTTCAGTGTTGCAAGATGTCATGTGACAAGAAGTCAATGTGACAGGGTCAGTGTTGCAGGAAGTCATGTGAGAGGAAGTCATTGTTACAGGACGTCATTATGACAGGGTAAGTGTTATAGGAAGCCAGTGTGACAGGGTCGATGTGACAGGGTCAGTGTCACAATGAGTGTTAGCGTGTGTGTGCACGCGCTTGTTGCCAAGGCTCAGCCCGACTGTCTTTCCTTGGCCACGCACCGACACCTCTCGGCCAGGCTTGGAATCGGAGAACAGTCTCTTGCCCCCAGACCTCGACGGGCGAATAGCACAGAAACAGGCCGTGCAGCCTGACAGGTCAAGGCCAGTGTTTGTGCTGCCCCATCTCGGGTGGATGTAACGGATCCCACGGCGCTCCCTCAGCACTGCACTGGGAGAGTCGGCCTGGAATATGGGGTTCAAGTCTTCAGAGTGGGACTTGAACTGAAAAGGAGGAAGCCTATCTCAAATGCATTGGCCTGAATATGGAAGGTGTCCTCATTTGACTTCAGAGCGGATTCAATGAAGTCGATTCTCGGGGTGATGGTGATTGAATTATTTCTGTTCTGGTGAAGCTGTGGTGCAGTGCTGTCAGCCGCCCAGTCCCGTTGGGCTCCCTGACCCCTGGCCTGGTGTTGCTGGGCTGAAGCCGAGAGGGCCCAGTGAGAGGCAGGGGCTGAATGGGGCCATGGTAACCTTCTCCAATTGAATATTGGGAAGACCGACGCCATTGTTCTCGGCCCCCGCCACAAACTCCATTCTCCAGCCACTGACTCCATCCCTCTCCCCAACTCCTGTCCGAGGCTGAACCAGACTGTTCTCAACCTTGGTGTCATATTTGACCCTGAAATGAGCTTTCGACCACAAATCTGCAGCATAACAAAGACCGCCTGTTTCCACCTCTGTAACATCGCCCGTCTCCGCCCTTGCCTTAGCTCATCCGCTGCTGGAGCCCTAATCCATGCCTTTGTTACCTCTAGACTTGACTATTCCAATGCACTCCTGGCTGGCCTCCCACATTCTACCCGACGTAAACTAAAGGCGATCCAAAACTCGGCTGCCCGTGTCCTAACTCGCATCGGTGGCCGTGGCTTCTGTTGCCTGGGCTCCAAGCACTGGAACTCCCTGCCTAAACCTCGCCCCCTCTACCTCTCTTCCCGCCTTCAAGACGTGCCTTAAAACCGACCTCTTTGACCAAGTCACCTGTGTTAATTTCCACTTAGGCGGCTCGGTGTCAAATTTTTATCGCATAATACTCCTGTGTAGTGCCTTGGGACGTTGCACTACATTAAAGGCGCTATATAAATACAAGTTGTTGTGTCACTGCATGGGGCACTATGGACGTGACCTGAATACTTGCCAGAACACAGCCAGTGTGGAGAATTGCAGCCTCAATGGCAAAAGAAAGAAATAACAGACCCACGATACCAGCAGCAGCCGACAAGAAAATCTGTAAAAATTATTCTTATTATTATCAATAACTTCCTCAGGCAGTTTCACAAAGGAGGCAGGAAATTCCCTTCAGTGATAAACTGAGTGTTCCCCGAAATCTGAATTTCAGTCCCGTGATGAGAGATTTCTCTTTGTTGACTCTTAAGCCAAAGCTGTAGGCTGACATTCCGGTGCAGTACTGAGGGAGCACTGCACTGTTGGAGGGGCAGTACTGAGGGAGCGCTGCACTGTTGGAGGGGCAGTACTGAGGGAGTGCTGCACTATTGGAGGGGCAGTACTGAGGGGGCGCCGCACTGTCGGAGGGGCAGTACTGAGAGAATGCTGCACTGTCGGAGGGGCAGTACTGGGGAGCGCCGCACTGTCAGAGGGTCAGTACTGAGGGAGCGCCGCACTGTCGGAGGGTCAGTACTGAGGGAGCGCCGTACTGTCGGAGGGGGCAGTACTGAGGGGGCGCCGCACTGTCGGAGGGGCAGTACTGAGGGGGCGCCGCACTGTCGGAGGGGCAGTACTGAGAGAATGCTGCACTGTCGGAGGGGCAGTACTGGGGAGCGCCGCACTGTCGGAGGGGCAGTATTGAGGGAAAGCTGCACTGTCGGAGGGGCAGTATTGAGGGAATGCTGCACTGTCGGAGGGGCAGTACTGAGGGAGTGCTGCACTGTCGGAGGGGCAGTACTGAGGGAGCGCCGCACTGTCGGAGGGACAGTACTGAGGGAGCGCCGCACTGTCGGAGGGACAGTACTGAGAGAGCGCCACACTGTCGGAGGGGCAGTACTGAGGTAGCGCCGCACTGTCGGAGGGGCAGTACTGAGGTAGCGCCGCACTGTCGGAGGGGCAGTACTGAGATAGCGCCGCACTGTCGGAGGGACAGTACTGAGGTAGCGCTGCACTGTTGGAGGTGCCGTCTTTCGGATGCGATATTGAACCGACGTTCCATCTGTCATCTCCGTTGGATGTAAAAGATCCCATGGCACTACTTCGAAGAAGAGCTTGATAGTTGTCCCGAGTGTTCTGGCCATTTATCCCTCAATCAACCTCTAAAAAGAGATGACCTCGTCATTATCAGATTGCTGTTTGTGGGATCTTTCTATGCATGCGCTTTGGGATGTCCTGAGGTGGGGGAAGGACGCTATACAAATGCGAGTCTTTCTTTTATTTTGATGTGCCCAATGTTTGACGTTGAACTCCATTTGCAGATCGAATACATTGGAGTGAACACTTGAAAATTTGTAAACACGGAAAAGTCCGGAGCGACTCAGGAGGTCGGGCAGCCTGTGCAGGCAGGAAGCGGGGCGCCGGGGCAGCAAGATGGCATCACGGCCCCCACAGTCGAACAACGAGGAGGCCGCGGCCGGTAAGTCAGCCATTTTGTTTGCCGTGGGACCTCCCCTTTTGTCTCCGCCCCACCAGCGGCCCACAGCGCGGTGCGCGCCCCGGGGAAACTCTCACTGGCATCACCCGCAGCAGCTTCAGGGGGGTGCGACCAAATCTTCGCCCCGGGACGGAAACGGGTTGCCGGGCACGGTGACGCCACCGTCATCGCCGGTGCGGCGGAGCGGGGCCGCTACCGGTTCCCGCCGCCGCTCGACCCGCGCGGGATTTCGCGGCAGTCGATAGTGGCGCTGCGCTCGGCCGAAAATTCGTTTGCTCTCCGTTAGCGCCCCCTAGGGGCCTGAGTGAAAGGCACAAATGCCCTGAAATTTTGCTGCCTTGTGTGTGTGGTGGAGATTTCGAGCGCTGCTATAATTATAGGGTTACGAAGGGGTCTCAGGGCTCAAATGAACCAACGGGCTGTTTACAGTGGTCAGCTCTTAGATCACTTAATAGGCAGTTGAGATAATGCTGAGAATAACATGTTGACTTTGCAATAACTACCCAAGGTAAGCTGCATGACTGAGAAATGGAACCACAGGGGGCCTAGGATGGAGACCAGAACTATGCACGGAGCTTCATGTGTGGTCTAACCCAGGTATATGGAGACCAGAACTATGCACGGAGCTCCATGTGTGGTCTAACCCAGGTATATGGAGACCGGAACTATGCACGGAGCTCCATGTGTGGTCTAACCCAGGTATATGGAGACCGGAACTATGCACGGAGCTCCATGTGTGGTCTAACCCAGGTATATGGAGACCGGAATTATGCACGGAGCTCCTTGTGTGGTCTAACCCAGGTATATGGAGACCAGAACTGTGCTCAGTACGACTGGATTGGACGTCACCCTAACCCAGGTCACTGATTGGAGCGTGGGCAGGTACAGCAGGAGCGGTGAGTGATCGCAGAGCGACATGATCGGGGCCCAGGAGAGGCCTGCATTCAGGCCCCAGAAGAGTCGAGGGCTCAGAGGCAGCACGGGCCAGCCCACACCTCGATATGTGCACGCACTAGGTCCGTGCAGCAGAGCAGGTCTCCAGTCGTCTTGGGTAATCCTTGCCACTGGATAAAAGCCGAGCTCTGTCAAGCCCGTGTGGTGGCTGGTGTGCAACGGCCACCCCACGTTAACAAATCCACACACAGGCATCTTCCACCCTTCAATATGCAGTTCTGGACCTGGAATATCAGGTGCTTCTTTGTAACACCTGTAACGATTCGAGGGAGCGCCTATGGTGATGAGGGAGTTAGGAAAGCGGAACAATTGGGCAGAAGTGAATTGTTAACAGGAGACCACCTGGCCTGAGCAAGGGCTCATGGTAGCAACAACAGATTGTGGCCACATCAGTCGTATCTTCTTCAGGTTATGAAGGCGGTACCTTAACATTACGCGAGCTCGGCAGAAAACAGAGGCAAGTGACGTTATGTGACGGCGGAAGGAAATTGACCAACCGGCCACTGTGCACACGGGCTTTAAACTAATCAGATTGTGTCAAATCATTGTGCACAAGTTGAGCATGTACGCTTAAGTGTATAAAAGGTTGTTTGAAGCTACGTATCATTAGACAGTGATAGACCCATAGTGGGTCACCTCCCCACCGGTGTGAATAAAGACTACTTGAATCTTCGAACACAGACCTGGTGTGAGTGTTTATTTTAAATACTCCACTACAGTGTATAATGTATTGTTCTTCTCCAATGGGAGAGCAGCCATGAGCTTATCCCATTGGCTGATTGTGAGTTCCTTTGGCTGAGGATCGAAACAGGACCTTGGGTGTAACCCCGCCCAATCGGGGAGTGGAAGGGTTGGGGGGTGGAGTTACTATTTCACAATTGTTCTTCTTAACTCCTTGGATTAGCTTTTTCTGGGAGATACCGAGTGGTCCTGGTCAACAGACTCTAGAAAGAGGAAGTCATGTCCGACTGGAGTTCGCCCACCGGGAGAGACTCCATTCCTCCTGAGTGAGGACATCTCTGCTCGCTGCTGGGTGCAGGCCGCACAGCCTGGGGCTGAGGTGCACTGTGGGGCAGGAGCCAAGAGATGCCCAAGCTGGCCAGTGCCAGCAGAGAGGATTGGGCAACTGGGCATTTGAAGTGGCTTACCCGCCTGCGACAAATCGATAGTCCGCGCGTGCAGGTGAAGGGGAGGGGGTGGAACCTCAATGTTAATGACAGTGAGCGTAGGCCATGAGCATCAAGGGTTTTGGACGGGGGGGTGGGGAGGGGAGATTCCATTGAGGACCCGATGTACCTCGACTTGACCACTCCAACGCACTCCTGACCGGCCTCCCATACTCTACCCAACGTAAATGAGAGGTGATCCAAACCTCAGCAGCCCGTGTCCTAACTCGCGCCAAGTCCCACTCGCCCATCACCCCTGTGCTCGCTGACCTACATTGCCTCCCGGTTAAGCAACGCCTCGATTTCAAAATTCTCATCCTTGTTTACAAATCCCTCCATGCCCTCACCCCCTCCCTATCTCTGTAATCTCCTCCAGCCCCACAACTTCCCCGAGTTGTCGGCACTCCTCTAATTCTGCCCTCTTGAGCATCCCTGATTATAATCGCTCAACCATCGGTGGCCATGCCTTCTGTTACCTGGGCCCCAAGCTCTGGAACTCCCTCCCTAAACCTCTCCCCCTCTCCACCTCGCTTTCCTTTGTCAAGACGCTCTTTAAAACCTACCTCTTTGACCAAGCTTTTGGTCACCTGACCTAATTTCTAATTATGCGGCTCTGTGTCAAGATTTTTTTCTCATAATACACATGTGAAGCGCCTTGGGACATTTCATAGAATCATAGAACAGTTACAGCACGGAAGGAGGCCATTCGGCCCGTCGAGCCCGTGCCGGCTCTCTGTAAGAGCACCTCAACCAGTCCCACTCCCCCTGCCCTTTCCCCGTAGCCTTGCAATTTATTTCCTTCAGCTACTCATCCAACTCCTTTTTGAAAGCCATGATTGAGTCTGCCTCCACCACCCTCTCAGGCAGCGCATTCCAGGTCCTAACCACTCGCTGCGTAAATCTCACAAACTGGGCAGGCGGGGGGGGAAACATAGAAACATAGAAAATAGGTGCAGGAGTAGGCCATTCGGCCCTTCGAGCCTACACCGCCATTCAATATGATCATGGCTGATCATGCAACTTCAATACCCCACTCCTGCCTTCTCTCCACCCCTTGATCCCTTTAGACGTAAGGGCCATATCTAACTTCCTTTTGAATATATCTAACGAACTGGCCTCAACAACTTTCTGTGGTAGAGAATTCCACAGGTTTACAACTCACTGAGTGAAGAAGTTTCTCCTCATTTTGGTCCTAAATGGCTTACCCCTTATCCTTAGACTGTGATCCCTGGTTCTGGAACATGAACTTGATAAACAGATTCGCTTTACAAGAAGAACAACTTGCATTTATATAGCGCCTTTCAGGTGGTAAACCATGCTTCACAGGTTTACAATAGCACAAAAAAAATTGACCAAAGAAGGAAATGGAACCAGTGACCTAAAGAGCGTTTTCAAGGCTGAGAGAGGGAGAGAAGCGGAGAGGTTCAGAGAGGGACTTCCAGAACAGAGGGCCCACGTTAAAGGAGCTATATAAATACAAGTTGTTGTTGTAACCAGTTCCACCCAGGAGCTCACCATCTGGAGGTGAGGGCTGGAGGGACGAGGGTCAACGGACTTGCAACGTGAAGTGGTGGGACTGCTGGTGGAGCCTCAATGAGAGGTTGTTTCATTTACCGCAGGTACTGTGACATGAGGCAGTGTGTGGGGGGAGGATGTGGGGTGATGTCTCCAGAAGATCCTACAAATCCCCTGGGAGGACAGACGCACCAACGTTAGCTAGGGATGTCGACCAGGCCAACATCCCTAGCATCGAAGCACTGACCACACTCGACCAGCTCCGCTGGGCAGGCCACATTGTTCGCATGCCTGACACGAGACTCCCAAAGCAAACGCTCTACTCGGAACTCCTTCGCGGCAAGCGAGCCAAAGGTGGGCAGGGGAAACGTTACAAGGACACCCTCAAAGCCTCCCTGATAAAGTGCAGCATCCCCACCGACACCTGGGAGTCCCTGGCCAAAGACCAGTCCGCCCTAAGAGGAGGAAGTGCATCAGGGAAGGCGCTGAGCACCTCGAGTCTCGTTGCCGAGAGCATGCAGAAATCAAGCGCAGTGTGGCCTTACCCTCAACGACTATCTGTCCCACCTGTGACTGGGACTGTGGTTCTTGTATTGGACTGTTCAGCCACCTAAGAATGCATGTTACGAGTGGAAGCAAGTCTTCCTCGATTCCGAGGGACTGCTGATGATGATGATATTCGTGTGCTTGCTTGATTGATAACCCCTCCCCCCCCCCCCACCCATCCCCCACCCCTCGATGCAGGAGCACTGTGCCACTATTCTTTGGAGGCTACAGCCTGTTTATCTGAGCGGGGTTAATCCAATCATGCTTTAAATGAGATCAGGCTGGATACGGTGTATAAGTGGATGATGCAGGATGATCAGATTAGCGATGCTGGCCGAAGGAGTCTCTATGACCTTGAACAGCAGACTTCACAGCCCTCCTGTGCCGCTGTTGTGGGGAGATTGGGCGATAAGCAGAGTGCAGAGTGATGGAGGAGATAGAGTGTGATTCAAATTGGGGCAATTGCCATCAAACTCAAACTGTGTCTGGCACCTTTGTTTTTCCTGTGTGACTTTTCGAATTGAGCCAATGAGAAGACACCGGTTTGCTGCAGTGTAATCAAACAAAAGTTAGAAGGGACAAGTTTAACAAACGGACTGAACTGTTTTTAAAAAAAAACAAAGGAAGGTTACATACTGTGACCGGAAATTCAATCGTTAATTATGTGACACCCCAGGAGAAAAAGCAAAAGACTTGCATTTATATAGCGCCTTTCACGACCACCGGATCTCTCAAAACACTTTACAGCCAATGAAGTACTATTGAAGTGTAGTTGCTGTTGTAATGTGGGAAACGCAGCAGCCAACTTTCACACAGCAAGCTCCCACAAACAGCAATGTGATAATGACCAGATAATCTGTTTTTGTGATGTTGATTGGGGGATAAATATTGGTCCCAGGACACTGGGGAGAACTCCCCTGCTCTTCTTCGAAATAGTGCCATGGGATCTTTTACATCCACCTGAGAGCAGACAGGGCCTCAGTTTAACGTCTCATCCCAAAGACAGCACCTCTGACAGTGCAGCGCTCCTTCAGCACTGCACTGGAGTGTCAAATTTTTGTTCTCAAAGTTCCTGGAGTGGGACTTGAACCCACAACCTTCTGACTCAGAGGCGAGAGTGCTACCCACTGAGCCACGGCTGACACCTGACACTCCTTAAGGGTTGGTAACTCGAGTCACTCACCGTCCTCTTGGCCTTCAGTCTGATTTCTACTGGCGAGGCAGGCAGTTGGGTTTACGCTGAGAAACCGCAAGAGACCAGCCCCATCGCACGGGACACCAGTGGTGTTGAAAAGAATCGGAGGGGAGTGGAGATAAATCATGTGCTAGCAATATGGCCACCCCGAGACTGGGATTTAAGAAGTGAGTTTCACAGGCAAGGGAAGCCATTGCTGCCCCATATCTTAACTCGCACCAAGTCCCGCTCACCCATCACCCCTGTGCTCGCTGACCCGTGTCCTAACTCGCACTGAGTCCTGCTCACCCATCACCCCTATGCTCGCTGACCCATGTCCTAACTCGCACCGAGTCCCGCTCACCTATCACCCCCTGTGCTCGCTGACCTGCATTGGCTCCCGGTCCAGCAACACCTCGATTTTAACATTTTCACCCTCGTGTTCAAATCCCTGGCACTCCCTCGATGGCAAGTATATCCTTCGTTAGGCAAGGAGAGCAAAAACATGCACAGTACTCCAGGTGTGCTCTCACCAAAGCCCTGTACAATTGTAGCAACACTTCCTGACCCTTATACTCCAACCCGCGAGCAATAAAGGACAACATGCCATTTGCCTTCCCAATTGCTTGCTGTAACTGCATGTTATTGAAAGCAAACATGCAGGTACAGCAAGCAGTGAGGGAGGAAAATGGTATGTTGGCTTTCATTGCAAAAGGAGCAAGGCTGTCTTACTACAGTTATCCCGGGCCTTGGTGAGACCGCACCTGGAGTATTGTGTGCAGTTTTGGTCTCCTTAGCAAAGAAAGGATATACTTGCCATAGAGGGAGTTCACCAGACTGATTCCTGGGATGGCAGGACTATCGTATGAGGAGAGATTGGGTCAACTAGGCCTGTATTCACTAGAGTTTAGAAAAATGAGAGGGGATCTCATTGAAATGTATAAAATTCTGACGGGGTTGGATAGACTGGATGCGGGGAGGATGTTTCCCCCTGGCTGGGAAGTCTAGAACAAGGAGTCACAGTCTCAGGATATGGGATAGGAGATTTAGGACCGAGATGAAGAGAAATGTTTTCACTCAGAGGGTGGTGAACCTGTGGAATTCTCTACCACAGAAGGCTGTGGAGGCCAAGTCACTGAATATATTTAAGAGGGAGATAGATAGATTTTTAGAAACAAAAGATGTCAAGGGGTATGGGGAAAAAGTGGGAATATGATGTTGAGAGAGAGGATCAGCCATGATATTGAATGGTGGTGCAGGCTCGAAGGGCCGAATGGCCTACTACTGCTCCTATTTTCTATGTTTCTATATTAACTTTCTGTGATTCGGGTACAAGAACATCCAAATCTCTTTGCATACTGATATTTACTAGTCTTCACCTGTTAAAAAAATTCTGCTTTTCTGTTCTGCTTCTAAAGTGGATAATTTCACATTGCCACATACACTCCATCTGCCACCTTTCTGCCCACCTGTCTAAATCCCTTTGTAGTCTCCTTTGCGTCCTCTTCACAGCTTACTTTCCCAGCCAGCTTTGTGTCATGTGTTACACACAGGACCCTCATTTTTACAGGGCTCGACAGGGTAGATGCAGGGAGGATGTTTCCCCCCGGGCTGGGGAGTCTAGAACCAGGGGCCACAGTCTCAGGATAAGGGGTCGGCCATTTAGGACTGAGATGAGGAGAAATTTCTTCACTCAGAGGGTGGTGAATCTTTGGAATTCTCTACCCCAGAGGGCTGTGGAGACTTGAGCCGTTGATCATATTCAAAACAGAGATGGTTGGATTTTTGGATATTGTAATGTATTCGCTTCATGGGTTCTTTGCTTAAGAATTCAAAGCAACACATTGCTATTAAGAAGAACGAGTTGGTTTATTAACAAAGGTTTAACAATCACACCGCACATTACTAGTTCATCCACCAGGCTCACAACCACCTATCTCATTGTGGATGACCTAGATCCAACTGGCCGGGGTTTTATTGAGTCTCGTGAACATCATGTGACTGGCTAAGCCACTCCCAACTCAACAGCTCTACGACTATTTTGAGCATAACTTTAAATCAAGTGCCCTCTAGTGAGGGCACGCGAACCAACTGTTTCCAAATGAACTCGGAACTTTCCCAAATCAAATTGAAATTTGGTTGCCAGGGGTGATGATGAAATCCAGTCCCTCCGGCGCCCAACTGGAGCGTACCGGTGGACATTGCTTGCTCCATCTCCAGGGACACCCTGGCTCGGATGTAACCGCGGAAGAGAGGCAGGCAGTCGGGCTGAACGACCCCCTCGACCGCCCGCTGCCAGGACCGGCTGATGGCCCCCTTGGCCAGGCCCAGGAGCAGTCCTACGAGGAGGCCCTCCGACCTGCCCGTTCCCCTCCACAAGGTGCCCAAAGATCAGGACTGTGGGACAGGAGTGTGGGACTGAAGTGCAGCCAGAATTTGAAGAGCAGCCCCTTCAAATATTGGAACAGGGGCTGCAACCTCACACATTAACATTTTTGTGGAACACTGCAACAGCTCTACAAACCTGTGAGCCTATATTAGAGATATGAAGGGAATCGAGGGATATGGGGATAGTGCAGGAAAGTGGAGTTGAGGCAGAAGATCAGCCATGATCTCATTGAATGGCGGAGCAGGCTCGAGGGGCCGAATGGCCGACTCCTGCTCCGAATTCTTATGTTCTGATCTAAGTCATTGATATAGATTGTAAATAGCTGAGAGCCAAGTACTGAGCCTTGTGGTAGCCTGGGCTGCTAAACTTGTGCTCAAACAGTTCAGTGTATTTTACCCCAGCATTCAGACCCCGAAATTTGAAAAAATATCCCCCGATTTTTTATTTTAAAATGAACTACTGCTGTTGAGCAGACCTGCTCGATGGAAACGAAGTCTAGTGTCAGCTTCTTGACCTGGCAATTGTGAAAGGTATCAGAGAGCTGCGCCTGTCTCCCAGGGGAGGCGACTGTCCTTCTCCTCCCCTTGACTGCGAGTGCTCTCTGCAGCGTAGCGTCTGTGAATGAGATGCCGTCTGCCCCCAGTGGCCCCGCTGCTGTGATCTGTTGTACAGAGATTTATTCCGTGTTCAGTCAGAAAGATTCAAAGCCTTGCACCTTCCCCTTGCCAAGCAGGCTAAAAATAGCCCGGCACCCAGACAGCAGTCCCGGGCTGATTGCTTTGAGCAACGTGACGGCTGAGAGTTGGAACATTCGCAGCAGCCTTGCCTTCCGCTCGCCCCCCCCTCCCCCCCCCCAGCCCCCAGACACCTCTCTTTCACATTGATCTTCCCTCCCCGATTCCCACCCTCCCATCCCAGCTCCTTGATGAGCCACGGGCCTCCAGCTGGTGCCTCCCAACCAAGCGAGAGTTTGGGCAACAGGACCCGGCCAGCTATTCCACTGCCGCAGGCATCACAGCCCCAATTCTGTTCTTGCTCGGCGCGTGACTCTCGCAGCGGAGGGGGGGAACGACGGAGGGACACGGGACCTCAGTTGGGAGCAGGGGACGTCGGCTGTTCATTTCTCTTCCCTTTCCACCATCCCCGCCTCTCGCGCACCCCAACCTCTCCGTCAGTTTGGCTCGGTTGGTGGCACTCGCGCCTTCCGAGACCGAAGGTCGGAGGTTGGAGCCCCACCCCCCCCCCCCCGCCCGCCCCATGCCTGAGCACTGGCACTTGGGCGCAGTACAGTGCGCAGCCCTCTGCTAGTCTGGTACCCGGGTAGGGAGTGCTGCAGTGTGACTTGGCCTCAGGACTCCTGTCTGTCCCCACTCGCTCCCTGGGGTAAGTGCCCGACCCCCCTAACCCCCTCCCGACCATCATCCCCCCCTCCACCCCACCGCCTCCCACCCCCCCGACCATCCCCCCAACACCCCCTGACCCCCCCACCACACTCCCCCCGACCATCCTCCCCCTCCCCCACTGCCCTCGCCCCCCACACCCCCCCAACCCCGACCATCCCCCCCAACACCCACCCGACCATCACCCCCGACCCCCGCACCACACTCTCCCCTGACCCCCCCCCCCAATTCCCTCCAACCATCCCCCCTCCCCCACTGCCCCCACCACCCCCAACCATCCCCCCACTGCTCCCAGACCATCCCACCACCGCGCCCCCGCCCCCCAACCTCCACAACCCCCACCGCCCCCCGACCAGACCCCCCACCCCCTCCCCTCCACCATCCCCTCCCCTCACCGCCACCCGACCCCCCCCCCAACTCCTCCCACCGCGCCCCGACCATCCCCCCCACCCCCTGACCATCCCTGCCCCACCCCCCCGACCGCTCCCACCCACCCCCCTGGACCATCCATCCCCTCATCCCCCCACTCCCCCCTGACCTGTCCAGGAGGAGAGTAGACTGCATCCTCCTCCTGTTGCAACACAGCACAGCAGCCACACTCTTAAACTATCACCCTCCTCAAATCAATATTCAAAGATGTTTCTCCTGCAAATAACAATCTGGGTTCTTTTCAGTGATAATCTACATGGAATTTCATGGAATATGCGGCACAGTAACAGGCCATTCGGCCCAACCAGTCCATGCTGGCGTTTATGCTCCACTCGAGCCTCCTCCCATCTTTCCTCGTCTAAATCTATCAGCATAACCCTCGATTCCCTTCTCCCTCATATGCTTGTCTAGACTCCCCTTAAATGCATCGATACTATTCACCTCAACCATCCCTGTGGTAGCGAGTTCCACATTCTCACCACTCTCTGGGTAAAGAAGTTTCTTCTGAATTCCCCATTAGATTAATTGGTGACTATCTTATATTGATGGCCTCTAGTTATGCTCTTCCCCACAAGTGGAAACATTCTCTCTGTATCCACTCGATCAAAACCTTTCATAATTTTAAAGACCTCTGTTAGGTCACCCCTCTTACTCTGCAACTGCCAGTGTTTGGTCGGTCATTTTTCAATTGGGGCCTGTAATGTATGTTGAGCTGGGAGTGGCTTAGGTGGTCACGTGATGTTCACAAGTCTCAATAAAACCCCAGCCACTTGGGTTCGGGGGATCCACGATGAGGCAGGTGGTTGTGAGCCTGGTGGATGAACTGGTAATGTGTCGTGTGATTGTTAAACCTTTGCTAATAAACCAACTCGTTCTTAAGAGCAATGTGTTGCTATGAATTCTTAAGCAAAGAACCCTTGAAGCAAATGCCTGATGCTCCTTCTGTACAGTAGGCCCGAAGCCTAACTTTAGCCCTGTTCTGCTTGGATGTGAAGGGAAAGTTAAACAGCCCACTTTCCGTTGCTTCATAAACTCTGACCGTGATATATAAATAAACCTCTGGCACTGTAGGGACATGAATATATATTTTTTTTAATTGCCGTCCCAACTTTCGAAGCTGAAATAAAAGAAACTTTCGTGCTCCCTCGTCCCAACTGGGCGGGGGCTCTCATTGGTACCTTCATTGTTTAAATCGTGTCATTGGAGATCTGGACTCTCCGCAAGGCGCCTCTTCTTTGTTCAGAGAACTGCCTTGGTCGCGACGTCAATCAGGGGTAATGGAGTCAGGAAAGGACAATTTGCCCCTCCCCGTGACAACTGGGAGGGCGTCATTGGTGCCGAGAAAACTTAAAGGGCCGAGGAGGATGAGATAGAATGAATACTGAGAGCCCGGGCAGCTGCAATGCAAGCCTTGCAAGTTGGGGCCTAGTTTTAGTCATCGGCCTCACTAACACTGGAGAGGTGGTTGTCCTGGGCAGCTGGTGAGTGGAGTTTTCCAGCCGTGGTTACTGACCTGGCTCCCTCTCTCTCTCGGGAGCTTGATGTGAATCCGTGCCTGAAACCTGCTGATTGTTTCTCCTCCCGGCTAACTCTGTGATGCCTCCTAATCGATGCCTCAACTGTGACTGCTGAACTGCCCCGCAATCAGCCAAATTCTTTTAAGTGCACTTGCCATCTGTCTCCCAATTACCATATTCTGTCACTCCCATTCACGCCTTCAACATGCTGCTTTACCAGCTGGATGGGGAGCGGGCATTTTATCGTGACGGCAGGTTCCTCTGCCTCCAATACCCTCTGTCCCCAAGTAGTCCATTTAACTACCTCCTTCGCTTGAGAAATTGTCGCATTCTTGGGGCAGTAATTTCTAATGGGGAATCATCATCATCATCATCATCATCATAGGCAGTCCCTCAGAATCGAGGAAGACTTGCTTCCACTCTTAACATGAGTCCTTAGGTGGTTGAACAGTCCAATAAGAGAACTGCAGTCGCTGTCACAGGTGGGGCAGATCGACGTTGAGGGTAAGGGAGGGTGGGACAGGTTTGCCACACGCACTTTCCGCTGCCTGCGCTTGAGTTCTGCATGATCTCGTCGACGAGACTCGAGGTGTTCAGTGCCCTCCCGGATGCACTTCCTCCACTTTGGCCGGTCTTTGGCCAGGGACTCCCAGGTGTCGGTGGGGATGTTGCACTTTATCAGGGAGACTTTGAGGGTGTCCTTGTAACGTTTCCTCTGCCCACCTTTGGCCCCTTTGCCGTGAAGGAGTTCCGAGTAGAGCGCTTGCTTTGGGAGTCTTGTGTCTGGCAGGCGGACAATGCGGCCTGCCCAGCGGAACTGATCGAGTGTGGTCAGTACTTCAATACTGGAGATGTTTCTAATGGGGAATATTACAGCAGGGACTCAAAGATTGTGCAAAAACCATGGGACGTTTCCCAATGAACCCACTCATAGGGACCTCGTTGGGTTTTCTGTTACCTTTGGGTGGGCTGTTGTGAAGGGGTGTTCAGGCCCCGACTGACTCCCTTTGTCCTATTTGGTGAACTTTTTCAGATGAACGACAAATGTGTTCCTCAGAACTTTCTCGAGATCCTTTTAATGCAGGAATTGGAAATCTCTGCCTGACCTGCAATGCTTGCACCTCACAGCACCTTTTCGCCAAGTAAACCCTTGGACACACAGTCCATCCACGTTCCTGCTGCCACAAACTGCATTCCCTGGCCACCGACTCCATCCCTCTCCCTCGCATCTGTCTGAGGCTGAACCAGATTGGTCACAACCTTGGTGTCATATTTGACCCCGAAATGAGTTTCTGGCCGAACTATCCACGGCATAACTAAGACCGGCTATTTCCACCTCTGTAACATCGCCCGTCTCCGCCCTTACCTCAGCTCATCCGCTGCTGAAGCCCTCATCCATGCCCTTGTTGCCTCTAGACTCGACTATTCCAACGCACTCCTGGCCGTCCTCCCACATTCTACCCTACGTAAACTTGAGGTCATCCAAAACTCATCTGCCCTGTGTTCTAACTCGCACCAAGTCCCACTCACCCAACCATCATCATCCTCATCATAGGCAGTCCCTCGGAATCGAGGAAGACTTGCTTCCACTCCTGAAGTGAGTTCTTTGATGGCTGAACAGTCCAGTACGAGAGCCACAGACTCTGTCACAGGTGGGACAGATAGTCGTTGAGCGAAGGGGTGGGTGGGACTGGTTTGCCGCACGCTCTTACCGCTGTCTGTGCTTGATTTCTGCATGCTCTCGCCGTTGAGACTCGAGGTGCTCAGCGCCCTCCCGGATGCACTTCCTCCACTGAAGGCGGTCTTTGGCCAACGCTTACCCAACACCCCTGTGCTCGCTGACCTACATTGACTCCCGGTTAAGCAACTCCTCGATTTAAAAATCCTCATCCTTATTTATAAATCCTCTATAAAAATCTAAAGGGCTATGGGGAAAGGGCGGGGGAGTGGGACTTGCAGAGAGCCGGCACGGGCTCGATGGGCCGAAGGGTCTCCTCCTGTGTTGTAACCATTCTGTGATATTATGATTCATTGAGCAAGAGGGGAGGTCCTCGGATTTGGGAAGGTCAAAGGATGTTTGAGAGGTTGCACTGTTTGCAAGCCCTGATGAGGAATGGGTGAGAGATGGAGAGGGCACTGGTACAAAGAGTGTACTGTAATGGGAACTATAAGTTCTATAAGGTTAACCCTTGCCACTGGATAAAGGCCTAGCTCTGTCAAGCCCGTGTGGTGACTGGTGTGCAACGGCCACCACACGTTAAAAAAATCTACGCACAGACATCTCCCATCCCTTCAATTGGAGTTCAGGACTGGAACATCGGGTCCTTCATTGAAACATCTGTGAACTCATTCCTTTTGGTGTGGAAGCAAGTCATCCTCGTTCGAGGGACTGCCTATGATGATGATAACGAGAACCTTTTGCCACGCTGTGTAACACCACAGCTCTGCTCTCCGGCTGTGCAGAGGTTAAACCTTCCTTGTGCTATTCCCACTGGAGTGAGATTTCAGGCATTGAGAATAATCACGGACTCATTGATCTGAAAGTGTCGGCAGCCACAAACTGCTCAGAGCTCCCAAAGTAATATATTAGCTCCTGAGCCATGAAATAACAGCAGTGAGTTCCAAGGACATGCCCCATCACCTTGATTCACCCTGACATCAATCCATGGCCTTGCCCCTTCTGATCTCTGTAATCTGCCCCAGCCCCACAACCCTCCGAGATGCCTGCGTTCCTCCAATTCTGGAGCATCCCTGATTATAATCGCTCCACCATTGGCGGCCGTGCCTTCTGTTGCCCGGGTCCCAAGCTCTGGAATTCCCTCCCTAAACCTCTCTATCTCTCCACCTCTCTCTCCTCCTTTAAGATAGGCTGGGTTGTTTTCTTTGGAACAGGGGAGGCTGAGGGAGAGACCTTATTGAGGTGTATAAAATTATGAGGGGCCGAGATAGAGTGGATAGGAAGGACCTGTTTCCCTTAGCAGAGGGGTCAATAACCAGGGGCATAGATTTAAAGTAACTGGTACATAAGAACATAAGAACATAAGAATTAGGAACAGGAGTAGGCCATCTAGCCCCTCGAGCCTGCTCCGCCATTCAACAAGATCATGGCTGATCTGGCCGTGGACTCAGCTCCACTTATCCGCCCGCTCCCCGTAACCCTTAATTTCCTTATTGGTTAAAAATCTATCTTTTTGTGACTTGAATACATTCAATGAGCTAGCCTCAACTGATTCCTTGGGCAGAGAATTCCACAGATTCACAACCCTCTGGGAGAAGAAATTCCTTCTCAACTCGGTTTTAAATTGGCTCCCCTGTATTTTGAGGTTGTGCCCCCTAGTTCTAGTCTCCCTGACCAGTGGAAACAACCTCTCTGCCTCTATCTTGTCAATCCCTTTCATTATTTTAAATGTTTCTATAAGATCACCCCTCATCCTTCTGAACTCCAACGTGTAAAGACCCAGTCTACTCAATCTATCATCATAAGGTAACCCCCTCATCTCCGGAATCAGCCTCGTGAATCGTCTCTGTACCCTCTCCAAAGCTAGTATATGCTCGTAGGAGGCTTGGAGGGGATTTGAGCAGAAATGTTTTCGCCCAGAGGGTGGTGGGGGTCTGGAACTCACTGCCTGAAAGGGTGGTAGAGGCAGAAACCTCATTGCATTTAAAAAGTACTTGGATGTGCACTTTGTTGTGTATCTGTAAAGCATGCACTCCCATGTTCCGCCACCAGTGAGCACATCCCCTGAAGTCCCAAGGGATCCCAGCATCCCTTGGGGGCACTGTATAGAAGCCGGCCCGGCCTTACTCTGGAGTGCCTTAATAAAGACTGAGGTCACTGTTACTTTAACCTCCCTGTGTGCAGTCTCATCTGTGTTAGGAACTCAACAACTGGCGATGAGTATACGAATCCAACGCAAAGATGCAGCAAACTGTGGGCATCCTGGAGAAGTTCTCGGAGGGTGAGGACTGGGAAGCCTATGTCGAACGGCTAGACCAGTACTTTGTAGCCAACGAGCTGGACGGAGAAGGAAGCGCTGCAAAAAGGAGAGCGGTCCTCCTCACGGTCTGCGTGGCACCGACCTACAACATCATGAGGAATCTTCTGGCTCCGGTGAAACCCACAGATAAGTCGTATGAGGAGCTGTGTACACTGGTTCGGGGGCATCTTAACCCGAGGGAGAGCGTGCTGATGGCGAGGTATCGGTTCTACATGTGCCAGCGATCTGAAGGTCAGGAAGTGGCGAGCTACGTCGCCGAGCTAAGGCGACTTGCAGGACAATGTGCGTTTGATGGCTACCTGGAGCAAATGCTCAGAGACTTTTTTGTACTGGGCATTGGCCACAAGACCATCCTACGAAAATTTTTGACAGGAGAGACACTGACCCTCAGTAAGGCCATTGCGATAGCACAGGCGTTTATGGCTGAGTCGGGAGTCCGTCAGTCAGAGAGGCCTACAAAAGGCCGCGAGGTCGGGAGGTGCGTCGCTGAGTCGGGAGTCCGTGAGTCAGAGAGGCCGACAAAAGGCCCACCTTGTGCAGCTACAGGGAGAAGGCAAAAAAGAAGTAGAAAGAAATAGAAAGGTGACATCACAGCCAAGGGGGTAAGTGATTAGCTGGTGATTGGTAAGTAGTTTTTCTTTTTTCTCTTCTATATCAGTGAGCAACTTTTAGCACTGTTGTTGCCAATTTAAGTTAATCTAAGGGTTAAGTCATGGCAGGTGAGCTCGGACAAGTGTTATGCTCCTCCTGTACTATGTGGGAAATCAGGGACGCCTCTGGTGCCCCTGACGACTACGTGTGCGGGAAGTGTATCCGCCTCCAGCTCCTGACGGTCCGCGTTGCGGAATTGGAGCTGAGGATGGATTTATTCTGGAGCATCCACGATGCTGAGTAGCACATGTAGCGAGTTGGTCTTACCGCAAGTGAAGGGTCCACAGCCAGTTAGGCAATGGAAGACCAGCAGGAAGAGCAGTGCAAGGAAGGTAGTGCAGGGGTCCCCTGCGGTCACCCCTCTGCAAAACAGATACACCGCTTTGAGTACTGTTGAGGGGGATGACTCATCAGGGAAGGGCAGCAGCAGCCAAGTTCATGGCACCGTGGCTGGCTCTGCTGCACAGGAGGGCAGGAAAAACAGTGGGAGAGCGATAGTGATAGGGGATTCAATTGTAAGGGGAATAGATAGGCATTTCTGCGGCCGCAAACGAGACTCCAGGATGGTATGTTGCCTCCCTGGTGCAAGGGTCAAGGATGTCTCAGAGCGGGTGCAGGACATTCTGAAAAGGGAGGGTGAACAGCCAGTTGTCGTAGAAACATAGAAAATAGGTGCAGGAGCAGGCCATTCAGCCCTTCTAGCCTGCACCGCCATTCAATGAGTTCATGGCTGAACATGAAACTTCAGTACCCCCTTCCTGCTTTCACGCCATACCCCTTGATCCCCCGAGTAGTAAGGACTTCATCTAACTCCCTTTTGAATATATTTAGTGAATTGGCCTCAACTACTTTCTGTGGTATAGAATTCCACAGGTTCACCACTCTCTGGGTGAAGAAGTTTCTCCTTATCTCGGTCCTAAATGGCTTACCCCTTATCCTTAGACTGTGACCCCTGGTTCTGGACTTCCCCAACATTGGGAACATTCTTCCTGCATCCAACCTGTCCAAACCCGTCAGAATTTTAAACGTTTCTATGAGGTCCCCTCTCACTCTTCTGAACTCCAGTGAATACAAGCCCAGTTGATCCAGTCTTTCTTGAAAGGTCAGTCCCACCATCCCGGGAATCAGTCTGGTGAATCTTCGCTGCACTCCCTCAATAGCAAGAATGTCCTTCCTCAAGTTAGGAGACCAAAACTGTACACAATACTCCAGGTGTGGCCTCACCAAGGCCCTGTACAACTGTAGCAACACCTCCCTGCCCCTGTACTGAAATCCCCTCGCTATGAAGGCCAACATGCCATTTGCTTTCTTAACCGCCTGCTGTACCTGCATGCCAACCTTCAATGACTGATGTACCATGACACCCAGGTCTCGGCGCACCTTCCCTTTTCCTAATCTGTCACCATTCAGATAATAGTCTGTCTCTCTGTTTTTACCACCAAAGTGGATAACCTCACATTTATCCACATTATACTTCATCTGCCACGCATTTGCCCACTCACCTAACCAATCCAAGTCACTCTGCAGCCTCATAGCATCCTCCTCGCAGCTCACACTGCCACCCAACTTAGTGTCATCCGCAAATTTGGAGATACTACATTTAATCCCCTCGTCTAAATCATTAATGTACAATGTAAACAACTGGGGCCCCAGCACAGAACCCTGCAGTACCCCACTAGTCACTGCCTGCCATTCCGAAAAGTACCCATTTACTCCTACTCTTTGCTTCCTGTCTGACAACCAGTTCTCAATCCACGTCAGCACACTACCCCCAATCCCATGTGCTTTAACTTTGCACATTAATCTCCTGTGTGGTACCTTGTCGAAAGCCTTCTGAAAGTCCAAATATACCACATCAACTGGTACTCCTTTGTCCACTTTATTGGAAACATCCTCAAAAAATTCCAGAAGATTTGTCAAGCATGATCTCCCTTTTACAAATCCATGCTGACTTGGACCTATCATGTCACCATTTTCCAAATGCGCTGCTATGACATCCTTAATAATTGATTCCATCATTTTATCCACTACTGAGGTCAGGCTGACCGGTCTATAATTCCCTGCTTTCTCTCTCCCTCCTTTTTTAAAAAGTGGGGTTACATTGGCTACCCTCCACTCGATAGGAACTGATCCAGAGTCAATGGAATGTTGGAAAATGACTGTCAATGCATCCGCTATTTCCAAGGCCACCTCCTTAAGTACTCTGGGATGCAGTCCATCAGGCCCTGGGGATTTATCGGCCTTCAATCCCATCAATTTCCCCAACACAATTTCCCGACTAATAAAGATTTCCCTCAGTTCCTCCTCCTTACTAGACCCTCTGACCACTTTTATATCCGGAATGTTGTTTGTGTCCGCCTTAGTGAATACTGAACCAAAGTACTTGTTCAATTGGTCTGCCATTTCTTTGTTCCCCGTTATGACTTCCCCTGATTCTGACTGCAGGGGACCTACGTTTGTCTTTACTAACCTTTTTCTCTTTACATACCTATAGAAACTTTTGCAATCCGCCTTAATGTTCCCTGCAAGCTTCTTCTTGTACTCCATTTTCCCTGCCCTAATCAAACCCTTTGTCCTCCTCTGCTGAGTTCTAAATTTCTCCCAGTCCCCAGGTTCGCTGCTATTTCTGGCCAATTTGTATGCCATTTCCTTGGCTTTAATACTATCCCTGATTTCCCTAGATAGCCACGGTTGAGCCACCTTCCCTTTTTTATTTTTACGCCAGACAGGAATGTACAATTGTTGTAATTCATCCATGCGGTCTCTAAATGTCTGCCATTGCCCATCCACAGTCAACCCCTTAAGTATCATTAGCCAATCTATCTTAGCCAATTCATGCCTCATACCTTCAAAGTTACCCTTCTTTAAGTTCTGGACCATGGTCTCTGAATTAACTGTTTCATTCTCCATCCTAATGCAGAATTCCACCATATTATGGTCACTCTTCCCCAAGGGGCCTCGCACAATGAGATTGCTAATTAATCCTCTCTCATTACACAACACCCAGTCTAAGATGGCCTCCCCCCTAGTTGGTTCCTCGACATATTGGTCTAGAAAACCATCCCTTATGCACTCCAGGAAATCCTCCTCCACCGTATTGCTTCCAGTTTGGCTGGCCCAATCTATGTGCATATTAAAGTCACCCATTATAACTGCTGCACCTTTATTGCATGCACTCCTAATTTCCTGTTTGATGCCCTCCCCAACATCACTACTACTGTTTGGAGGTCTGTACACAACTCCCACTAACGATTTTTGCCCTTTAGTGTTCTGCAGCTCTACCCATATCGATTCCACATCATCCAAGCTAATGTCTTTCCTAACTATTGCATTAATCTCCTCTTTAACCAGCAATGCTACCCCACCTCCTTTTCCTTTTATTCTATCCTTCCTGAATGTTGAATACCCCTGGATGTTGAGTTCCCAGCCCTGATCATCCTGGAGCCACGTCTCCGTAATCCCAATCACATCATATTTGTTAACATCTATTTGCACAGTTAATTCATCCACCTTATTGCGGATACTCCTTGCATTAAGACACAAAGCCTTCAGGCTTGCTTTTTTAACACCCTTTGTCCTTTTAGAATTTTTCTGTATAGTGGCCCTTTTTGTTCTTTGCCTTGGGTTTCTCTGCCCTCCACTTTTCCTCATCTCCTTTCTGTCTTTTGCTTTTGCCTCATTTTTGCCTCCCTCTATCTCCCTGCATAGGTTTCCATCCCCCTGCAATATTAGTTTAACTCCTCCCCAACAGCACTAGCAAACACTCCCCCTAGGGCATTGGTTCCGGTCCTGCCCAGGTGCAGACCGTCCGGTTTGTACTGGTCCCACCTCCCCCAGAACCGGTTCCAATGCCCCAAGAATTTGAATCCCTCCCTGCTGCACCACTGCTCAAGCCATGTATTCATCTGCGCTATCCTGTGATTCTTACTCTGACTAGCACGTGGCACTGGTAGCAATCCCGAGATTACTACTTTTGAGGTCCTACTTTTTAATTTCGCTCCTAGCTCCTTAAATTCTTTTCATAGGACCTCATCCCTTTTTTTACCGATGTCGTTGGTACCAATGTGCACCACGACAACTGGCTGTTCTCCCTCCCATTTCAGAATGTCCTGCACCCGCTCCGAGACATCCTTGACCCTTGCACCAGGGAGGCAGCATACCATCCTGGAGTCTCGGTTGCGTCCGCAGAAACGCCTATCTATTCCCCTCACCATCGAATCCCCTATCACTATCGCGCTCCCAATCTTTTTCCTGCCCTCCTTTGCAGCAGAGCCACCTATGGTGCCATGAACTTGGCTGCTGCTGCCCTCCCCTGATGAGTCATCCTCCCCAACAGTACTCAAAGCAGTGTATCTGTTTTGCAGGGGGATGACCACAGGGGACCCCTGCACTATCTTTCTTGCACTGCTCTTCCTGCTGGTCTTCCATTCCCTATCTGGCTGTGGACCCTTCTCCTGCGGTAAGACCAACTCACTACACGTGATACTCACGTCATTCTCAGCATCGTGGATGCTCCAGAGTGAATCCACCCTCAGCTCCAATTCCGCAACGCGGACCGTCAAGAGCTCGAGGCGGATACACTTCCCACACACGTAGCGCCCAGGGACACCGGAAGTGTCCCCGAGTTCCCACATGGTACAGGAGGAGCATATCACATGGCCGAGCTCTCCTGCCATGTCTTAACCTTAGATACCCTTAAATTGGTAATAACAATGTTACAGTTCACTTACTGATATAAAAAAGAAAAGAAAAGCTACTCACCAATCACCAGCCAATCACTTACCCCATTGGCTGTGACGTCACTTTTTGATTACTTTCTACTTCTATTTTGCTTTCTCTCCCGCTGTAGCTGCCTTTTGATAGGCTGCTCCCGCGTCTCACCAACTGCCGCTGGCTCTCGATCTCCCGCTGGGCCTTTTATAGGTCGCTCCCCTCTCACCAACTGCCGCTGGCTCTCGATCTCCCGCTGGGCCTTTTATAGGTCGCTCCCCTCTCACCAACTGCCGCTGGCTCTCGATCTCCCGCTGGGCCTTTTATAGGCTGCTCCCGCGTCTCACCAACTGCCGCTGGCTCTCGATCTCCCGCTGGGCCTTTTATAGGCTGCTCCCGCGTCTCACCAACTGCCACTGGCTCTCGATCTCCCACTGGGCCTTTTATAGGCTGCTCCCGCGTCTCACCAACTGCCGCTGGCTCTCGATCTCCCGCTGGGCCTTTTATAGGCTGCTCCCGCGTCTCACCAACTGCCGCTGGCTCTCGATCTCCCGCTGGGCTTTTATAGGTCGCTCCCCTCTCACCAACTGCCGCTGGCTCTCGATCTCCCGCTGGGCCTTTATAGGCTGCTCCCCTCTCACCAACTGCCGCTGGCTCTCGATCTCCCGCTGGGCCTTTTATAGGTCGCTCCCCTCTCACCAACTGCCGCTGGCTCTCGATCTCCCGCTGGGCCTTTTATAGGTCGCTCCCCTCTCACCAACTGCCGCTGGCTCTCGATCTCCCGCTGGGCTTTTATAGGCCGCTCCCCTCTCACCAACTGCCGCTGGCTCTCGATCTCCCGCTGGGCTTTTGATAGGTCGCTCCCCTCTCACCAACTGTCGTAGTGTACATTGGTACCAACGATACAGGTAAAAAAAGGGATGAGGTCCTATGAGCAAATTTAAGGAGCTAGGAGCTAAATTAATGCGTAGGACCTCAAAAGTAGTAATCTCGGGATTGCTACCAGTGCCACGTGCTAGTCAGAGTAGGAATCGCAGGATAGCTCGGATGAATACGTGGCTTGAGCAGTGGTGCAGCAGGGAGGGATTCAAATTCCTGGGGCATTGGAACCGGTTCTGGAGGAGGTGAGACCAGTACAAACCGGACGGTCTGCACGTGGGCAGGACCGGAACCAATGTCCTAGGGGGAGTGTTTGCTAGTGCTGTTGGGGAGGAGTTAAACTAATATGGCAGGGGGATGGGAACCAATGCAGGGAGACAGAGGGAAACAAAATGGAGACAAAAGCAAAAGACAGAAAGGAGATGAGTAAAAGTGGAGGACCGAGAAACCCAAGGCAAAAAACAAAAAGGACCACGGTCCAGCAAAATTCTAAAGGGTCAAAGTGTAATAAAAAGGCAAGCATGAAAGCTCGGTGCCTCAATGCAAGGAGTATTCGGAACCCAGGAGAGGGCTCTGAGCTAGTTAGAGTGGGTGAGAGCTCAGATCAACAGGACCCCAAGAAACAATGCAAAAGGCAGGAGGCAACAGAGCAGAGCAGCACTGGGGTAAGTGTAAACCACAAGGTGATAGGAAGGGACAATATGTATGAATATAAAGGGGCTGCAGGAGGGGTCAAAACTAAAAATCATGGTTTAAAAACTAGCATTAAAACACTCTACCTAAACGCACGCAGCATTCGAAATAAAGTAAATGAGTTGACTGCACAAATCATTACAAATGGGTATGATTTGGTGGCCATTACAGAAACGTGGTTGCAGGGTGGCCAAGACTGGGAATTAAACATACAGGGGTATCTGACAATGCGGAAAGATAGACAAGAAGGAAAAGGAGGTGGGGTAGCTCTGTTAATAAAGGATGATATCAGGGCAGTTATGAGAGACAATATTGGCTCTAATGAACAAAATGTTGAATCATTGTGGGTGGAGATTAGAGATAGTAAGGGGAAAAAGTCACTGGTGGGCGTAGTTTATAGGCCCCCAAATAATAACTTCACGGTGGGGCGGGAAATAATCAAGGGAAGAATGGAGGCATGTGAAAAAGGAACGGCAGTAATCATGGGGGATTTTAACCTACATATCGATTGGCCAAATCAAATCGCACGGGGTAGCCTGGAGGAGGAATTCATAGAATGCATACGGGATTGTTTCTTGGAACAGTATGTTACAGAACCTACAAGGGAGCAAGCTATCTTAGATCTGGTCCTGTGTAATGAGTCAGGAATAATAAACAATCTCCTAGTAAAAGATCCTCTCGAATGAGTGATCACAGTATGGTTGAATTTGTAATACAGATTGAGGGTGAGGAAGTAGTGTCTCAAACGAGCGTACTAAGCTTAAACAAAGGGGACTACAGTGGGATGAGGGCAGAGTTGGCTAAAGTAGACTGGGAACACAGACTAAATGGTGGCACAATTGAGGAACAGTGGAGGACATTTAAGGAGTTCTTTCATAGTGCTCAACAAAAATACATTCCAGTGAAAAAGAAGGGCGGTAAGAGAAGTGATAACCAGCTGTGAATAACCAAGGAAATAAAGGAGAGTATCAAATTAAAAACCAATGCGTATAAGGTGGCCAAGGTTAGTGGATAACTAGCAGATTGGGAAAATTTTAAACAACAGCAAAGAATGACTAAGGAAGCAATAAAGAAAGGAAAGATAAATTACGAAAGTAAACTTGCGCAAAACATAAAAACAGATAGTAAAAGCTTTTACCGATATATAAAACGGAAAAGAGTGACTAAAGTAAATGTTGGTCCCTTAGAAGATGAGAAGGGGGGGATTTAATAATGGGAAATGTGGAAATGGCTGAGACCTTAAACAGTTATTTTTGCTTCGGTCTTCATAGTGGAAGACACAAAAACCATGCCAAAAATTGCTGGTCACGGGAATGTGGGAAGAGAGGACCTTGAGATAATCACTATCACTAGCGGGGTAGTGCTGGACAGGCTAATGGGACTCAAGGTAGACAAGTCTCCTGGTCCTGATGAAATGCATCCCAGGGTATTAAAAGAGATGGCGGAAGTTATAGCAGATGCATTCGTTATAATCTACCAAAATTCTCTGGACTCTGGGGAGGTACCAGCGGATTGGAAAGCAGCTAATGTAACGCCTCTGTTTAAAAAAAGGGGGCAGACAAAAAGCAGGTAACTATAGGCCGATTAGTTTAACGTCTGTAGTGGGGAAAAGGCTTGAAACTATCATTAAGGAAGAAATAGCGGGACATCTAGATAGGAATAGTACAATTAAGCAGACGCAACATGGATTCATGAAGGGGAAATCATGTGTAACTAATTTACTGGAATTCTTTGAGGATATAACGAGCATGGTGGATAGAGGTGTGCTGATGGATGTGGTGTATTTAGATTTCCAAAAGGCATTCGATAAGGTGCCACACAAAAGGTTACTGCAGAAGATAAAGGTACACGGAGTCAGAGGAAATGTATTAGCATGGATAGAGAATTGGCTAGCTAACAGAAAGCAGAGAGTCGGGATAAATGGGTCCTTTTCGGGTTGGAAATCGGTGGTTAATGGTGTGCCACAGGGATCGGTGCTGGGACCACAACTGTTTACAATATACATAGATGACCTGGAAGAGGGGACAGAGTGTAGTGTAACAAAATTTGCAGATGACACAAAGATTAGTGAGAAAGCGGGTTGTGTAAAGGACACAGGGAGGCTGCAAAAAGATTTAGATAGGTTAAGCAAATGGGCTAAGGTTTGGCAGATGGAATACAATGTCGGAAAATGTGAGGTCATCCACCTTGGAAAAAAAAACAGTAAAAGGGAATATTATTTGAATGGGGAGAAATTACAACATGCTGCGGTGCAGAGGGACCTGGGGGTCCTTGTGCATGAATCCCAAAAAGTTAGTTTGCAGGTGCAGCAGGTAATCAGGAAGGCGAGTGGAATGTTGGCCTTCATTGCGAGAGGGATGGAGTACAAAAGCAGGGAGATCTTGCTGCCACTGTATAGGGTATTGGTGAGGCCGCACCTGGAGTACTGTGTGCAGTTTTGGTCACCTTTCTTAAGGAAGGATATACTAGCTTTGGAGCGGGTACAGAGACGATTCACTAGGCTGATTCCGGAAATGAGGGTGTTACCTTATGATGATAGATTGAGTAGACTGGGTCTTTACTCGTTGGAGTTCAGAAGGATGAGGGGTGATCTAAAAGAAACATTTAAAATCATGAAAGGGATAGACAAGATAGAGGCAGAGAGGTTGTTTCCACTGGTCGGGGAGACTAGAACTAGGGGGCACAGCCTCAAAATACGAGGGAGCCAATTTAAAACCGAGTTGAGAAGGAATTTCTTCTCCCAGAGGGTTGTGAATCTGTGGAATTCTCTGCCCAAGGAAGCAGTTGAGGCTAGCTCATTGAATGTATTCAAATCACAGATAAATAGATTTTTAACCAATAAGGGAATTAAGGGTTACGGGGAGCGGGCGGGTAAATGGAGCTGAGTCCACGGCCAGATCAGCCATGATCTTGTTGAATGGCGGAGCAGGCTCGAGGGGCTAGATGTTTATGTCCACCAGTGATAACACCAAACAAATCTCTCAGCACACAAGTGCTAGCAATGTTCATAAATTAACTGAAACTGTGTTTGCGAGCAGAAATGTACAGGGCAGAAACCACGAGTCTGCAACTATCAGCAGGCCTCAGGTGACCCAGATGACTCAGAGACCCCAACAAAGGATGAATGCAAGGCAATTCACACCTTGTTGGCGTTGTGGAGGCTTCCATTCAGCCTATTCATGCCAGTCCAAAGGGTATGTTTGCAAGAGCTGTGGAACAATGGGGCACCTCCAACGAGCTTGCAGCCGAGCTGTAAGCTCTGCAAAACCTGCTAACCACCACGTGGCAGAGTAAGATCGGTCCATGGTGGATCAAAGCAATTTCGAGCCTCATAGAGAGGAGGCAGATGCTGAAGTTCACGGGGTGCACACATATTCGACGAAATATCCACCTATAATGCTAAACATAAAATTGAATGGCTTACCCATGGCCATGGAACTGGACACTGGCGCTAGCCAATCCATCATGAGTAAAAAGATGTTTGAGAGACTGTGGTACAACAAGGCACTCAGACCAGCCCTGAGCCCCATCCACATGAAACTGAGAACTTGTACCAAAGAGCTTATCACTGTCCTGGGCAGCGTAATAATGCTCGAGGGCACGATGCACGAAATGCCACTCTGGATTGTCCCGGGTGATGGCCCCACACTGCTTGGAAGGAGCTGGCTGGGCAAAATCCACTGGAACTGGGATGACATCCGAGCGCTATCACATGTCGATGAGGCCTCATGTACCCAAGTTCTTAACAAATTTCCTTCCCTTTTTGAGCCAGGCATTGGAAACTTTTCCGGGGCGAAGGTGCGGGTCCACTTGGTCCTATTCACCACAAGGCGCGAGCGGTACCTCACATGATGAGGGAGAGAGTGGAAATCGAGCTGGACAGGCTGCAACGTGAGGGCATCATCTCCCCAGCGGAATTCAGCGAGTGGGTCAGCCCGATTGTTCGAGGTGTGTGATCGGGGTAAAGAAAATGTATCAGTATCTGTTTGGCCTCAAATTTGAGCTGGAAACCGATCACAAGCCCCTCATATCCATGTTCGCTGAAAACAAGGGGATAAATACTAATGCCTCAGCCCGCATACAAAGGTGGGCACTCGCGCTATCAGCGTATAACTATACCATCCGCCACAGGCCAGGCACCGAGAACTGTGCAGATGCTCTCAGTCGGTTACCATTGCCCACCACGGGGGTGGAAATGGCGCAGCCTGCAAACTTGTTGATGGTGGCGCAGCTCACAGACTTGTTGATGGCCATGGAAGCCTTTGAAAATGATAAATCACCTGTCACGGCCCGCCAGATTAGGACTTGGACCAGCCAAGATCCTCTGCTGTCCCTAGTAAAAAACTGTGTACTGCACGGGAGCTGGGCCAGCATCCCCATTGAAATGCAAGAGCTAATCAAGCCATTCCAGTGTCGAAAGGATGAGCTGTCCATTCAGGCAGACTGTCTGTTGTGGGGTAACCGCGTAGTGCTACCCAAAAAGGACAGGGAGACATTCATCTCGGATCGCCACAGCACACACCTGGGTATAGTAATGATAAAGCGAGAGCCAGATCCCACGTGTGGTGGCCCGGTATCGACTCTGACTTAGAGTCCTGTGTACGGCAATGCAGCGTGTGTGCTCAATTGAGCAACATGCCCTGAGAGGCACCACTAAGTTTGTGGTCCTGGCCCTCCAGACCATGGTCGAGGATCCAGGTCGACTATGCGGGCCCGTTTCTCGGTAAAATGTTCCTGGTGGTGGTGGATGCTTTTTCAAAATGGATTGAATGTGAAATAATGTCGGGAAGCACCGCCACCACCGCCATTGAAAGCCTGAGGGCCATGTTTGCTACCCACGGCCTGCCTGACATACTCGTAAGTGACAACGGGCCATGTTTCACCAGTGCCGAATTTAAAGAATTCATGACCCGCAATGGGATCAAACATGTCACCTCGGCCCCGTTTAAACCAGCCTCCAATGGGCAGGCAGAGCGGGCAGTACAAACAATCAAACAGAGTCTTAAATGAGTCACAGAAGGCTCACTCCAAACCCGCCTGTCCCGAGTACTGCTCAGCTACCGCACGAGACCCCACTCGCTCACAGGGGTGCCCCCGGCTGAGCTGCTCATGAAAAGGATGCTTAAAACCAGACTCTCGCTGGTTCATCCCAACCTGCATGATCAGGTAGAGAGCAGACGGCAGCAACAAAATGTAAACGATGGTCGCGCCACTGTGTCACGGGAAATTGATCTGAATGACCCTGTGTATGTGCTAAACTATGGACATGGTCCCAAGTGGATCGCGGGCACAGTGATAGCTAAAGAAGGGAGTTAGGGTATTTGTAGTCAAACTAGACAATGGACAAATTTGCAGAAAGCACCTGGACCAAATGAGGCTGCGGTTCACAGACCGCCCTGAACAACCCACAGCAGACACCACCTTTTTCGAGCCCACAACACATACCCAATGGATCAACGACACCACGCCGGACCAGGAAATCGAACACATCACGCCCAACATCCCAGCAAAGCCAGGCTCACCTAGCAGCCCTGCAGGGCCAACAACACGCCAGCCCAGCGATGGCACAGCCAACACACCAGAACAGACATTTGTACCGAGGCGGTCCACCAGGGAAAGAAAGGCTCCCGACCACCTCACCTTGTAAATAGTTTTCACTTTGACTTTGGAGGGGGGAGTGATGTTGTGTATCTGTAAAGCATGCACTCCCATGTTCTGCCACCAGGGAGCGCATCTCCTGAAATCCCAAGGGATCCCAGCATCCCTTGGGAGCACTGTATATAAGCCGGCCCCTAAGGCCTGTTCCTCACTCTGGAGTGTCCTAGTAAAGACTGAGGTCACTGTTACTTTAACCTCCCTGTGTGCAGTCTCATCTGTGTTAGGAACACAGCACACTTGAAGTGCCGTAACCTGCAAGGCTACGGACCAAGAGCTGGAAAGTGGGATTAGGCTGGATAGCTCTTTGTCGGCCGGCGCAGGCATGATGGGCCGAATGGCCTCCTTCCGTGCTGTAAATTTCTGTGATTCTGTGATGACGCTCCTTAAAACCTGCCTCTTTGACCAAGCTTTTGGTCACTTGTCCTAATATCTCCTTCTGTAGCTCAGTGTTAATTTTTGTCTGAGAATGCTTCTGTGAGCGCCTTGGGATGTTTTAGTCTCTTAAGGGCGCTCTATAAATGCAAGTTGTCGTTGTTGTATCTACCCAAGCAAACATGTTACCCTCACTGCCAAGTAAATCTCATTGCACCCAAGAATTTGTAAACCTTATGCTCAGTATTCTGGATTTCCACCTATCCCATTCTCCTCAACCCCCTCCCCCTACCACTGTGGACTTATTCCAGAGCTTGGGGCCCCGGCAGCTGAAGGCACGGCCACCAATGGTGGAGCGATGGAAATCAGGGATGCTCAAGAGGCCAGATTTGGAAGAGCGCAGATATCTCGGAGGTTTGTGGGGCTGGAGGAGGTTACAGAGATAGGGAGGGGCGAGGCCACAGAACTATTTGAAAATAAGGATGAGAATTTTAAAATCGAGGCGTTGCCGAAATGGGAGCCAATGTAGGTTAGCGAGCACGGGGGGTGATGGGTGAGCGGGACTCAATGCAAGTTAGGACACGGGGCAGCATAGAGGGTGATGGGTGAGCGGGACTCGGTGCGAGTTAGGAGATGGGGCAGAACAGAGGGTGACGGGTGAACAGGACTCGGTGCGAGTTAGGACAGGGGGCAGCACAGGTGTGATGAGTGAGCGGGACTCAGTGCGAGTTAGGACATGGGGCAGTACAGGGGTGATGGGTGAGCGGGACTCGGTGCGAGTTAGGACACAGGGCAGCACAGGGGTGATGGGTGAGCGGGACTCAGTGCGAGTTAGGACATGGGGCAGAACAGAGGGTGACGGGTGAGTGGGACTCGGTGCGAGTTAGGACATGGGGCAGCACAGGGGTGATGGGTGAGTGGGACTCAGTGCGAGTTAGGACATGGGGCAGCACAGGGGTGATGGGTGAGTGGGACTCAGTGCGAGTTAGGACACGGGGCAGCACAGGGGTGATGGGTGAGTGGGACTCAGTGCGAGTTAGGACACGGGGCAGCACAGGGGTGATGGGTGAGTGGGACTCGGTGCGAGTTAGGACATGGGGCAGCACAGGGGTGATGGGTGAGTGGGACTCAGTGCGAGTTAGGACACGGGGCAGCACAGGGGTGATGGGTGAGCGAGACTTGGTGCGAGTTAGGACACTGGGCAGCCGAGTTTTGGATGATCTAATTTTAAAGGAGGGTGGAAGATGGGGGCACATTGGAATAGTCACATCTAGAGGTAACAAAGGCATGGTAACAACAGCGTTTTGCAGTGTGGTGCCGGAGTCTGGAAGCCTCACTTCAAGCTGGGCCTTTCAAACGTCCTCCAGTGCTTTGTGCTCAGCCAATTATCAGCGTGTTGCCTGTCGGGTTCGTGCATATGTTGGTGATGATCTATATGGAAAGCCATTTAGCTGCAGAGAATTGTCAGCCTGCATTGTACTTGCCTGAGCGAGTCAGTAAATTGAAGTACCTGTTTGTGTATGCTGCCACTGCTACAATAAGCAGCAAGCTGTGCGCATGTTTTCCATTTCGCCATAATTGCTGCTCAGAACACTGTGATCGAAGGCTGTGCTGTTGGGCGGTTCCTTTTCACTGGCATTTTCAGAAAGACAAAGCTTCCTTGTTAACCTGTGCCGTGCAGAATGGAAGCAGTCATCATCATCCTAGGCAGACCCTCAAAACGAGGATGACTTGCTTCCACAACAAAAAAAGGATGAGTTCACAGGTGTTTCAATGATATTCCGGATCCCGAACTACATTTTGAAGGGTGGAAGATGCCTGTGCTTGGATTTTTTTAACGGGTGGTGGCCATTGCACACCAGCCATCACACGGGCTTGACAGAGCCAGGTCTTGGTCCAGTGGCAAGGATTAACCAAGACGACTGGAGACCAGCTCTGCTACACAGACCTACTGCGCGCACATATCGCATTGTGGGCTGGCCCGTGCTGCCCCTGGGCCCTGGCCTCTTCTGGGCCCCGAACTCTTGCCTCTCCTGGGCCCTGATCACATCGCTCTATGAACTCTTGCTGCTCCAGTCGAAGCAGTAACAGCAAGTGTCAGTTGTGGCTCAGTGGATAGCACTTTTGCCTCCGAGCCAGAGGGTTGAAAGTTCAAGTTCTGCTTCGGCTCTCCGCTTGATATATTACGTCTCGTTGCAAGGCGGCACCTCTGAAGGTGCAGCACTCCCTCAGTACTGCACTGGGAGTGCCCGCCTGGATTGTGGGCTCAAGTCTCCGGAGTGGGCTCCGAAACCAAGACCATGTTCAAGAGTTGCTCAACAGGGAGCCAATGTCGGTCAGCGAGCACACTGGGTGAACGGGACTCGGTGCAAGTTAGGACATGGGCTGTAGAGTTTTGGATGAGCTCAATTTTATGGAGGATGGAACATAGAACAAAAGAAATAGGAGCAGGAGTCGGCCATATGGCCCCTCGAGCCTGCTCCATCATTTAATACGATCATGGCTGATCCGATCATGGATTCAGGTCCACTTCCCTGCCCGCTCCCCATAACCCCTTATTCCATTATCAGTTAAGAAACAGTCTATCCCTGTCTTAAATTTATTCAATGTCCCGGCTTCCACAGCACACTGAGGCAGTGAATTCCACAGATGCACAACCCTCTGAGAGAAGAAATTTCTCCTCATCTCTGTTTAAAATGGGCGGCCCCTTATTCTAAGATTATGCCCCCTAGTTCTAGTCTCCCCCATCAGTGGAAACATCCTCTCTGCTTCCACCTTGTCAAGCTCCCTCATAATCTTATATGTTTCAAAAAGATCACCTCTCATTCTTCTGAATTCCAATGAGTAGAGGCCCAACCTATTCAACCTTTCCTCATAAGTCAAACCCCTCATCCCCGGAATCAACCTAGTGAACCTTCTCTGAACTGCCTCCAAAGCAAGTATATCCTTTCGTAAATATGGAAACCAAAACTGCATGCAGTATTCCAGGTGTAGCCTCACCAATACCCTGTATAACTGCAGCAAAACTTCCCTGCTTTTATACTCCATCCCCTTTGCAATAAAGGCCAAGATTCCATTGGCCTTCCTGATTACTTGCTGTACTTGCATACTAACCTCCCATGGAAGATGGGAGGCCGACCAGGAGTGCGTTGGAATAGTCACGTCTAAAGGTAACAAAGGCACGGATCAGGGTTTCAGCAGCAGATGAGCTGAGGCAGGGGCGGAGACGGGTGATGTTATGGAGGTGGAAATAGGTGGTCTTTGTGATGGTGCGGATAGGTGGTCAGAAGCTCATCTCAGGGTCAAGCACGGCACCCATGTGGCGAATGGTCTGGTTCAGCCTCAGACAGTTGCCAGGGAGAGGGACGTTGTCCTTGACCGAAATCATCATCATCGGCAGTCCCTCAGAACCGAGGAAGACTTGCTTCCACTCTTAAAATGAGTCCTTAGGTGGCTGAACCGTCTACTACAAGATCCATAGTCCCTGTCACAGATGGGACAGATAGTTGTTGAAGAAAAGGGTAGATGGGACACAGGTTTAGAGCAAGCTCTTTCCGCTGCCTGCACTTGCTTTGTGCATGCTCTCGGCAACGAGATTCGAGGTGCTCAGCGCCCTCCCGGATGCACTTCCTCCACCTCAGGCAGTCTTTGGCCAGGAACTCCCAGGTGTTGGTGGGGATGTTGCACTTTATCAGGGCGGCTTTGAGGATGTCCTTGAAACGTTTCCTCTGCCCAACTTTGGCTCGCTTGCTGTGAAGGAATTCCGAGTAGAGCGCTTGCTTTGGGAGCCTCGTGTCTGGCATATGGACAATGTGGCCCGCCCAGCCGAGCTGGTTGAGTGTGGCCAGTGCTTCAATGCTGGGGATGTTGGCCTGGTCGAGGACACTAACATTGGTGCGTTTGTCCTCCCAGGGGATTTGTAGGTAGTAGAGCCAATTGAAGCGGAGCTTTGATTCGATCCGGCTTGAGGTGGAAACATAAAAGATTCTGGGATGCCGGACTCCGAACTGTGCCCAACCACCCAAAGCTCAAAGACTCAGGGAACCTGCCGTTTGAGCGGCCTGTTCTTGGATCTGCTCAGAAGGACGAGAGAATCAAATCATCCATTCGACAATTCTACTGCTTATAAATATGTAATGAGCATTTGATCGCAGTTGCATGGGATTGGAAGTATAAATAGAAATATAGAATTTCAGTGTAGATAACAGCAGAGGGGTGAATGTATCGAATAAAGAATGATAAGATGTCCCCATGTAAGTGGTATATGGGAATATGATGAGACATATGAGGAAAGGTTGAATAGATTGGGCCTCTACTCATTAGAATTCAGAAGAATGAGAGGTGATCTTATCGAAATGTATAAGATTATGAGGGGGCTTGACAAGGTGGATGCAGAGAGGATGTTTCCACTGATGGGGGAGACTAGAACTAGGGGGCATAATCTTAGAATAAGGGGCCGCCCATTTAAAACTGAGATGAGGAGAAATTTCTTCTCTGAGGGTTGTGAATCTGTGGAATTCGTTGCCTCAGAGAGCTATGGAAGCTGGGACATTGAATAAATTTAAGACAGAAATAGACAGTTTCTTAAATGATAAGGGGATAAGGGGTTATGGGGAGCGGGCGAGGAAGTGGAGCTGAGTCCATGATCGGATCAGCCATGATCGTATTAAATGGCGGAGCAGGCTCGAGGGGCCGTATGGCCTACTCCTGCTCTTATTTCTTATGTTCTTATGTTCTTATATTCAACCACTCCACTGCAAACTATGCTTAAGGGCACTGATCTGCTTCTGCCAATTGGAGTTCAAATCTTAGACCAGATATTGGGGGTTGGGGTTGGCACAGAGACGCTGACCTGTCATTGTTCGGTCCGCAGCACAGAATTGCTGAAGCCTTCTCCTCGCTGCTAAACTCTAAGAAAAAGCAAGACTTGCATTTCTATCACGCTTTTAACAACCTCAGGATGTCCCAAAGCACTTTACAGCCAATGAAGTACTTTTGGAAGCGCTGTCACTGTTGTAAAGTAGGAAACGCGGCAGCCAATTTGCGCGCAGCAAGCTCCCACAAACAGCAATGTGATAATGACCAGATAATCTTTTTTAGTGATGTTAATTGAGGGATGAATATTGGCTTCAGGACACCGGGGATAACTCCCCCTGCTCTTTTTCGCAATAGTGCCATGGGATCTTTTACGTCCACCTGAGAGGGCAAACGGTTTACATTTTATTCAAAAAAACAACACCTCCGACAGTGCAGCGCTCCCTCAGCACCTCACTGGACAGTCAGTCTAGATTTTTGTGCTCAAGTCCCTGGAGGGGGTCTTGAACCCATTCAGAGGCGAGGGTGCTACCCACTGACCCACAGCTAACATGAAGGTGAGCTAAGTTTTGGGATTTCCAGAATGGGAACCGATTTACATCAGGGAGCTGGCTGGACTTAACTTGGGTCATAGTTAGGGAGCCAATTGGATGCCTGTTGTGGGGTACAACAAACATGAGAGTGGACAGCTGAGAGACGTGTAAGGATGGAATCAAGCGTGGGCAGTCCCACTCAGCTGGGCAACGGAGGTGCAATGTATGCCCCTGGTGAGTATGCTCACAGGTTGGTAGAGCTGTTGTACTGCTCCTGGGCATGGCCAAGGTGGCCATTAACCGGTCCAGGCACTGGGCGGTCGAGGAAGTCGTTCCGCCCGACTGCCTGCTTCTCTTCTGCGGTTACATCCAAGCCAGGGTGTCCCTGGAGATGGAACACGCGGTGTCCACTGGTATGCTCACGGCCTTCCGTGAGAGATGGGCACCAGAGGGACTGGAGTGCATCATCACTCCCGGCAACCAAATTTAAATTTGAACATCATTTTTAAAAGTATGTTGGTTTTAGTGCCCCTTTAATAAGGGGACATTTGATCTTCTGTTTTACTAAAATAGTTGTGGAGCTGTTGAGTTGGGAGTGTCTTAGCCAGTCACGTGATCGTCACAAGACTCAATAAAACCCCAGCCAGTTGGGTTCAGGGGATCCACGATGAGGCAGGTGGATAAACTGGTAATGTGTAGTGTGATTGGTAAACCTTTTGCGAATAAACCAATCAATTCCGACGAAGGATCACAGACCCGAAACGTTAACTCTGTTTCTCTCTCCACAGATGCTTGAGATTTGCGGCGTTTTCTGGTTTTATTCCAGCATCCGCAGTATTTTGCTTTTGTATTAATTCTTAATAGCGATGTGTTGCTATGAATCCTTAAGCAAAGAACCCGTGAAGCAAATGCATTGCAGGAGGAGAGGCATTGTAGGAGGATGGTGGGGCCAACCGTACCAAAGACTGCAGAGCCGTTCATGAGAGTAACGGATGACGTCTGGTATCAGAGCTGGTTTCAGAGGGTGGAAACCTGATTTGGAGAGTTTCAAATATGTGGTTGCAGGTAAGATGGGCACAAATTAGGGAGGCAACACCATGTTCAAGGGCTTTGGAGAGGCAACAGAGGTTGGCGATTGAGTGGTGGACAGAGGGATCGGGGTGGGGTTTTGAAGGAAGGAGGCAATAATGGCTGTTTTGAAAGGAGATGGGACAGCTGAAGAGCAGAGGGAACTCTTTCCAATGTCAGCGAGAATGGGGGCCAGGAAGAGAAGCGGGGTGGTCAGCAGTTTTGGTCGGAATGGGCTCAAAGGAATCGGTGCTGGGTCTCATGGGCAAGATTAGTTCGGAGAGGTCATGAAGAGAAAGTAGAGAACGACCCGAGTTCAGGACTAGTGCGGAGGGGCACCTGGGGAAGTCGGGCTCGGTTGTCTTGGGGAAGGGAGAGAAGCAGCAGAGGCAGCTTGAGAAATGGTCTTAATCTTCGTGACAAAGAAATCCATGAGCTTCTCAGACTTTCAGTTGGAGGTGAGAGTGGAGAGGACAGAGGAGAGGGTTTTACAAGAACACAAGAAATAGGAGCAGGAGTCGGCCATTCGGCCCCTCGAGCCTGCTCCGCCATTCAATAAGATCATGGCTGATCTGATCATGGACTCAGATCTACCTCCCCGCCCGCTCCCCATAACCTTTACTCCCTCATCGCTCTAAAGTTTGTCTATCTCCGCCTTAAATATATTCAAAGACCCCGCCTCCACAGCTCTCTGAGGCAGAGAATTCCACAGATTTACAACCCTCTGAGAGAAGAAATTCCTCCTCATCTCAGTTTTAAATGGGCAGCCCCTTATTCTGAGCCTATGCCCCTAGTTTTAGTTTCTGCTATGAGTAGAAATATCCTCTCTGCATCTAGGGTTACATAGGATATACGGCACAGAAACAGGCCATTCGGCCCAACCAGTCCATGCCGGCGTTTATGCTCCACTCAAGCCTCCTCCCATCTTTCCTCATCTAAATCTATCAGCATAACCCTCTATTCCCTTCTCCCTCATATGCTTGTCCAGCCTCCCCTTAAATGCATCGATACTATTCGCCTCAACCACTCCCTGTGGCAGCGAGTTCCACATTCTCACCACTCTCTCGGTAAATAAATTTCTTCTGAATTCCCTATTGGATTTCTTGGTGACTATCTTATATTGATGGCCTCTAGTTCTGTCCTTCCCCACAAGTGGAAACATTCTCTCTGTATCCACTCTATCAAAACTTTTCCTAATTTTAAAGACCTCTATTAGGTCACCCCTCAGCTTCTTTTTTCAAGAGAAAGGAGACCCAGCCTGTTCATCCTTTCCTGATATGTATACCCTCGCATTTCTGGTATCATCCTTGTAAATCTTATCTGCAC
Source organism: Pristiophorus japonicus (assembly GCF_044704955.1). Lineage (NCBI taxonomy): Eukaryota > Metazoa > Chordata > Chondrichthyes > Pristiophoridae > Pristiophorus > Pristiophorus japonicus. The sequence continues at coordinate 53,262,832 of NC_091998.1, forward strand.
TCTCTCCAGTGCCTCTATATCCTTTGTATTAATATGGTGACCAGAACTGTATACAGTATTCTGATATAGGTTTAGCATAACTTCCCGACTTTTCAATTCTATCCCTCTAGAAATAAACCCTAGTGTTTTTATAGAGATAGTTGGTAGTGGAGTAGAGAAGTCGGGGGTTTATCTTTGAGTTCCAGGCTGATCCTGGAGGAGTGAGCGATTTTGGCAGAGGGAAGCAGGGCCCGATAGTCCTCAGTGAGTTCCAATCAGGTTAAAATATGGATGGATCTGCAATAGAGTTCCACCTAATGGACAACTGATGTAATAACAATAAAAGGTCATGTGGCAAGGTCATGTGACACCGTTTTTGTTGAGGAGTCATTTTGCAAGTGTGTGTGTTTGTGTATCTGTGTCAGAGATATCACAGAATCAAACCAATCGAGATCCGACGAGAAAGATTGATGCTGTCGGCTTGTTGTGTCTTTCGAGGTCATTATTGATTGAGAAATATGTTTTTTCTATGAAAGTTTGTAAACTCTGCTCCAAGAACAAAGTCATTTTTCATCATTTCCAGTCGAATGGGCTGCACCTATTAAATGTTAAAGGGCGCTGTGAGTCATCCTGTGCACAGCAAGACACTGGCATGCGATACGCCAGCACTCAGCTGCACAGCCTCCACAGGGAGACCTTAATGCTCCAAGTAATACTGAGGAGCCGTCCTGTAATTGGCAGCCTTTTCCACAAGCGTGCAGAGTTCATCCTTCTCTTTACTCACTCCCAAATAAAAGAGCTATTTTATTGGAGAAGAACAGAGAGTTCTCCTCGGAGCAGGAAAGGTGACGAGGAGATGCGATTGAAATAGGAGCAGGAGTCAGCCATTCGGCCCATCGAGCCTGCTCCGCCATTCAATAACATCATGGCTGATCTGATCCTGGCCTCAACTCCACTTCCCTGCCCGCTCCCCATAACCCTTGACTCCCTTATCGTTCAAAAATCTGTCTATCTCCACCTTAAATATATTCACTGACCCAGCCTCCACAGCTCTCTGGAGCAGAGAATTCCAAAGATTCGTGACTCTCTGAGAGAAGAAATTCCTTCTCATTTCCATTTTAAATGGGCCACCCCTTATTCTGAAACTCTGCCCTCTAGTTTCGGATTCCCCCATGAGGGGAAACATCCTCTCTGCATCTACCCTGTGCAAGGTCACAACAACAACAACTTTTATTTATATAGTGCTGTTAACGTAGTGAAACATCCAAAGCACTTCACAGCAGTATTAAGCGATTAAAATTTGACTCAGAGTCGGATAAGTGGTCAAAGAGCTGTGTTTTAAAGAGCGTCTTGAAGCAGGAAAGAGAGATAGAGAGTCAGAGAGGTTTAGGCAGGGAGTTCCAGAGCTTGGGGCCCAGACAACAGAAGGCACGGCCACCAATGGTTGAGTGATTATAATCAGGGATGCTCAGGAGAGCAGAATTAGAGGAGCGCAGATCTCTCGGGGGGGTTGTGGGGCTGGAGGAGATTACAGAGTATTAAGTCCTGACTCTAACGTACTGACTTACACGAGACACATGCTGAAGTCAAGGTCACTCAGGACCTGCACCTTTAATTCCAGCTCTCCAGTGCTGCACTTGCCCGAGACCTCCCTTTATATACCACAGTGGGACAGGTATGGAGTGTCTCCTGCAAGTGCACTCCTGGTGGTAAGGTACGCTTATTGTTACAGGTCATATCCAGTTACAGTCATGTATAGCATGGTAAGATACAGTTATATACAGTAATGTGAGATACATGACATCACCCTCCCCCAAGGTCTTATTGCCTTTATAGATTCAGTCTTTCAGGTGGTCTGCGCTCTCGCGTGGAGCGTCTTAGTTGTGGTTCAGTTGTTTGCCTTGGTGCCTGTTTTTCGTTCGGTGTGATTGCTGGTATCTCGACTGGGCTGTCTGTTTCGTTCGGTGTGATTGCTGCTATCTCGCCTGGACTGTCTGTTGAGACTGCCCTTTCCTCAGGTTGTTCCACCTGTCTGTCCACCAGGTGTGGTGTGAGTTCCACATTGTAGTCTGCCTCTGGTTCTTCAGTGTTATCAGTGAATCTACTTTTTATTTGGTCTACACGCCTCCGGCAGGTTTGGCCATTGTCCATTTGTACAACCAGTAGCCTGTTTCCCTCTTTGTCTGTTACTGTCCCTGCAAGCCATTTGGGACCCTGGCCATAGTTTAGCACAAACACTTTGTCCCCTATCTCATTCCACTTCCCCCTCGAATTTCGGTCATGGTACTTAGTTCGCTTTTGACGCTTAGCCTCAACAATTTCATGCATGTCTGGGAGGATTAATGAGAGCCTGGTCTTTAAGATTCGTTTCATTAATAGTTGCGCAGGGGGAACCCCAGGCAATGAATGCGGACAAGATCTGTATGCCAGCAGCAGTTGCGACAGGCGGCTCTGCAGCGTGGGACCTTGGATTCTGAGCATGCCTTGTTTAATGATCTGCACTGCTCGCTCCGCCTGGCCATTGGAGGCCGGCTTGAAAGATGCCGTCTTAACGTGATTTATACCGTGGTCAACTATAAAATCGTGAAATTCTGCACTGGTGAAGCACGGACCATTATCACTGACCAATATGTCAGGAATGCCGTGCGTTGCAAACATGGTTCTAAGGCTCTCCACAGTGGCGGAGGTGGTGCTCGAGTTTAAGTGGTGCACTCGATCCATTTTGAAAATGCATCAACGACTACAAGGAACATTTTGCCCATGAATGGGCCTGCATAGTCTACATGCACCCGCGGCCACAGTTTGGTGGGCCAGGGCCAGGGGCTTAGGGGGGCCTCCCTGGGGGTATTACTGAGTTGGGCACAAATGGTGCACCGACGGACGCAGAGCTCCAAGTCCGCGTCAATGCCAGGCCACCAGACATGAGATCTGGCTATGGCCTTCATAAGGACGATCTCCAGGTGCTCGCGATGGAGCTCCCGTACAAACGTCTCCCTGCCTCGTTAGGGCATAGCTACTCGGCTGCCTCACATCAGGCAGTCTGCCTGTAGTGAGAGTTCATGCATGCGCCTATGGAAGGGTTTGACCTCCTCGGGGCAGGCATCGCGAGCCTCTGCCCAGTCACTGATTAAAATGTATCTTTTAACTAGAGATAACGTGGGGTCGCTGGTCGTCCAGGCTCTGATTTGGCGAGCCGTCATGGGCGAACCTGTGGATTCAAAGGCATTGATTGTCATGACCATCTCACAGTCCTGTTCGTCGACCTTTCTTTGGTCGCCAGGGGTAGCCTGCTAAGCGCGTCGGCACAGTTGTTTGTGCCTGGTCTGTGCCTTATCATGTAGTCGTAAGCCGCCGGCATGAGTGCCCACCGCTGAATGCGCGCCAAGGCGTTGGCGTTGATTGCCTTGCACTCGGATAGTAGGGACGTGAGGGGGTTGTGGTCGGTTTCTAACGCAAACTTGGCCCCGAAAAGGTATTGGTGCATCTTTTTGACACCATACACGCATGCGAGCACCTCCTTCTCAACCATACCGTACCCGCGCTCCGCCCGCGAAAGTGACCTGGAGGCATAAGCAACGGGCTGCAATTTACCTGCATCATTGACGTGCTGTAAAACGCACCCGACCCCGTACGCTGACACATCACACGTAAGAACTAATTTTTTTATCTGGGTCAAAAGTGGAGAGGCTCCAGCAGCATGCTCAAGTTCTCCATAAAGTTCCCAAAGTAATTGAGTAGCCCGAGAAAGGCGCGCAGTTCCAAGACATTCCGGGGCCAAGGCGAATCGCTTCGGTTTTGGATTCGGTTGGGCGGATTCCATCAGCGGCAATCCTTCTGCCCAAAAATTCAATCTCGGACGCAAGAAACAGACACTTGGATTTCTTAACTCTTGGGCCTACCTGATCCAATTGACTTAGTACTTCCTCAAGATTACGGAGATGAGAGTCGGTGTCCCTGCCCGTGATGAGTATGTCATCTTGAAACACAACCGTCCCCGGGATGGACTTGAGCAGACTTTCCATGTTGCACTGGAATATAACAGCTGCCGACCTGATGCCGAATGGGCATCGATTGTACACAAAAAGGCCTCGATGTGTTGATGGTGGTGAGTAGCTTAGACTCTTCGGTCAGTTCTTGTGTCATATACGCAGATGTGAGGTCAAGTTTCGAGAAAAGTTTTCCTCCAGCCAACGTGGCAAATAGGTCCTCCGCTCTGGGCAGCGGGTATTGGTCCTGTAGGGAGACTCTGTTTATGGTAGATTTGTAATCCCCACAGATTCGCACGGATCCATCAGGCTTCATGATGGGGATGATGGGGCTTGCCCAGTCACTGAATTCCATGAGAGAAATTATGCCTTCCTGCAGAAGCCGGTCCAGTTCGTTTTCAATCTTTTCCCTCATCACATAAGGCACAGCTCTAGCCTTGTGATGGACCAGTCTGGCATTCTGTGTGATGTAGATTCTAACTTTCGCCCCTTTGAAGGTGCCCACACCCGGCTGAAAGAGATGTTCAAAACGGCTTAGAACTGTTGAGCATGAGGTCCGTTCCTCTGACGACATGGCGTGAACATCATCCCATTTCCAATTAAGTTCTGCTAGCCAGCTTCTCCCCAACAGGGCTGGGAGATCCCCGGGGACAATCCACAGGGAAAGTCGGTTCACCATCCCTTTGTGTGTGACTGAGAGCATGGCGCTGCCAAGGACTGGGACGATTTCTTTAGTATAGGTCCTTAGTTTGGTGTCGATCTTTGTGAGTTTTGGTCTGTTGCTTTTGTGCAGCCACAGCTGTTCAAATTGTTGAATGCTCATGAGGGATTGACTGGCCCCCGTGTCTAGTTCCATGTTGACGGGTATCCCGTTGAGTAGAACCCTCATCATAATTGGAGGCGTCTTGGTGTAAGAACAGTGGACATTGATCGTGTTAACCCGCTGTACCTCGGCGTCCCGTGCACTGTTCCAACCGTCTTCTGCTCCGCTTTCCGACCCTTCCGATTCATATACCAGCCGAGTTGCTGTTTTTCTGCACATGCGAGCTAGATACCCTGTGTAGTTGCAGTTTCTGCGAACGGCATGCTGAAATCGACACACCCTGGTTGAGTGCCTTCCCCCACATCTCCAACACAGACCATTTCCATTGTTTCCGAAGGATGAGCTGCGTCTGGCTGATCTCCCTTGAGCTTCTCTCAATCTGTTGTTGATTGCTCGCATTGTGGGTTGATGAGGTGTGATCGGCCAGTCATGTGGCCCTTGATTTTGATGGCTTCTGGAGCCACTGTCTGCTGTTGAAGGCCTGCTCTCCTGCCTTTGTCTGTGTGTGGGGGTAGCGGTTTGTTTCACAATGTGAACCCCTTGTTCCGATGCTTCGTTGGTTGTCATACCCGAAGTATAGATCAGCCTCGTTTCTTCTTCGCCTGCCAAGAACGTCTGTGCGACCAGTGCTGCTGCCTCTTGAGTCAAGTTCTTAGTCTCTATAAGCTTTCAGAATATGCCTGCGTGGCCTATTCCTTCAATAAAAAAGTCTCTCAGCACTTCTCTCTTAGTTCATCGGGGAACTCACATGAACTAGCCAGCCTCCGAAGTTCCGCCACGAAGTTGGGTATGCTTTGGCCCACACAGCGTCTGTAGTTGTAGAACCTGTGTCTGGCCATGTGTAGGCTGCTCGCTGGCTTCAGGTAGTCTCTTACCAGTGTGCTCAACTCCTCAAGCAACTTGCTTGCTAGTTTCTCAGGTGCCAGCAGATCTTTCATTAAAGCGTATGTTTTCGAGCCACAGCTGGTCAAGAGATGGGCTCTTCTCTTGTCTGCCTTATCATTGCCCAGCCAGTCTTTGGTCACAAAGCTTTGCTAGAGCCTTTCTATAAAGTCATCCCAATTGTCTCCAGCATTGTATTTCTCATCTGAGCTGTTGGTAGCCATTCTGTGGATTCTGTGATCCCGTAACTCATCGCCACTGTTAAGTCCTGACTTTATAGGCCCCCAAATAATAACTTCATGATGGGGTGGACAATGATCAAGGGAATAATGGAGGTATGTGAAAAGGGAACGGCAGTAATCATGGGGGATTTTAACCTACATATCGATTGGTCAAATCAATTAGCACGGGGTAGCCTGGAGGAGGAATTCATAGAATGCATACGGGATTGTTTCTTAGAACAGTATGTTACAGAACCTACAAGGGAGCAAGCTATCTTAGATCTGGTCCTGTGTAATGAGTCAGGAATAATAAACGATCTCCTAGTAAAAGATCCTCTCGGAATGAGTGATCACAGTATGGTTGAATTTGTAATACAGATTGAGGGTGAGGAAGTAGTGTCTCAAACGAGTGTACTATGCTTAAACAAAGGGGACTACAGTGGGATGAAGGCAGAGTTGGCTAAAATAGACTGGGAACAAAGTCTAAATGGTGGCACAATTGAGGAACAGTGGAGGACTTTTAAGGAGCTCTTTCATAGTGCTCAACAAAAATATATTCCAGTGAAAAAGAAGGGCGGTAAGAGAAGGGATAACCAGCCGTGGATAACCAAGGAAATAAAGGAGAGTATCAAATTAAAAACCAATGCGTATAAGGTGGCCAAGGTTAGTGGGAAACTAGAAGACTGGGAAAATTTTAAACAACAGCAAAGAATGACTAAGAAAGCAATAAAGAAAGGAAAGATAGATTACGAAAGTAAACTTGCGCAAAACATAAAAACAGATAGTAAAAGCTTTTACCGATATATAAAACGGAAGAGAGTGACTAAAGTAAATGTCGGTCCCTTAGAAGATGAGAAGGGGGATTTAATAATGGAAAATGTGGAAATGGCTGAGACCTTAAACAATTATTTTGCTTCGGTCTTCACAGTGGAAGACACAAAAGCCAAAAATTGCTGGTCACGGGAATGTGGGAAGAGACGACCTTGAAACAATCACTATCACTAGGGGGGTAGTGCTGGACAGGCTAATGGGACTGAAGGTAGACAAGTCCCCTGGTCCTGATGAAATGCATCCCAGGGTATTAAAAGAGATGGCAGAAGTTATAGCAGATGCATTCGTTATAATCTACCAAAATTCTCTGGACTCTGGGGAGGTACCAGCGTATTGGAAAGCAGCTAATGTAACGCCTCTGTTTAAAAAAGGGGGCAGACAAAAAGCAGGTAACTATAGGCCAGTTAGTTTAACATCTGCAGTGGGGAAAATGCTTGAAGCTATCATTAAGGAAGAAATAGCGGGACATCTAGATGGGAATAATGCAATCAAGCAGACGCAACATGGATTCATGAATGGGAAATCATGTTTAACTAATTTACTGGAATTCTTTGAGGGTATAACGAGCATGGTGGATAGAGGTGTACCGATGGATGTGGTGTATTTAGATTTCCAAAAGGCATTCGATAAGGTGCCACACAAAAGGTTACTGCAGAAGATAAAGGTACACGGAGTCAGAGGAAATGTATTAGCATGGATCGAGAATTGGCTGGCTAACAGAAAACAGAGAGTCGGGATAAATGGGTCCTTTTCGGTTTGGAAATTGGTGGTTAGTGGTGTGCCACAGGGATCGGTGCTGGGACCACAACTGTTTACAATATACATAGATGACCTGGAAGAGGGGACAGAGTGTAGTGTAACAAAATTTGCAGATGACACAAAGATTAGTGGGAAAGCGGGTTGTGTAGAGGACACAGAGAGGCTGCAAAGAGATTTAGATAGGTTAAGCAAATGGGCTAAGGTTTGGCAGATGGAATACAATGTTGGAAAATGTGAGGTCATCCACCTTGGAAAAAAAAACAGTAAAAGGGAATATTATTTGAATGGGGAGAAATTACAACATGCTGTGGTGCAGAGGGACCTGGGGGTCCTTGTGCATGAATCCCAAAAAGTTAGTTTGCAGGTGCAGCAGGTAATCAGGAAGGCGAGTGGAATGTTGGCCTTCATTGCGAGAGGGATGGAGTACAAAAGCAGGGAGGTCCTGCTGCAACTGTACAGGATATTGGTGAGGCCGCACCTGGAGTACTGTGTGCAGTTTTGGTCACCTTACTTAAGGAAGGATATACTAGCTTTGGAGGGGGTACAGAGACGATTCACTCGGCTGATTCCGGAGATGAGGGTGTTACCTTATGATGATGGATTGAGTAGACTGGGTCTTTACTCGTTGGAGTTCAGAAGGATGAGGGGTGATCTTATAGAAACATTTAAAATAATGAAAGGGATGGACAAGATAGAGGCAGAGAGGTTATTTCCACTGCTCGGGGAGACTAGAACTAGGGGGCACAGCCTCAAAATACGAGGGAGCCAATTTAAAACCGCGTTGAGAAGGAATTTCTTCTCCCAGAGGGTTGTGAATCTGTGGAATTCTCTGCCCAAGGAAGCAGTTGAGGCTAGCTCATTGAATGTATTCAAATCACAGACAGATAGATTTTTAACCAATAAGGGAATTAAGGGTTACGGGGAGCGGGGGGGGTAAGTGGAGCTGAGTCCACGGCCAGATCAGCCATGATCTTTTTGAATGGCGGAGTAGGCTCGAGGGGCTAGATGGCCTACTCCTGTTCCTAATTCTTATGTTCTTATGTTCTTATGTTCCAATGTACTGACTTACACGAGACACATGCTGAAGTCAAGGTCACTCAGGACCTGCACCTTTAATTCCAGCTCTCCAGTGTCGCACTTGCCTGAGACCTCCCTTTATATACCTTAGTGGGACAGGTATGGAGTGTCTCCTGCAAGTGCACCCCTGGTGGTAAGGTATGCTTATTATTACAGGTCATATCCAGTTACAGTCATGTATAGCATGGTAAGATACAGTTATATACTGTAATGTGAGATACATGGCACAGAGATAGGGAGGGGCAAGGCCATGGAGTAATTTTAAACAAGGATGAGAATTTGGAAATTGAGGTGTTGCTTAACCAGAAGCCAATGTAGGTCAGCGAGCACAGGGGTCAGATGGGTGAGCAGGACTTGGTACGAGTTAGGACACAGGCAGCCGAGTTTCGGATTACGATTCGATTGAAACCGCCTCAGATCCCAGCATAAGGACTTCGGGATACAATGGTATTCCAGTGCTGGGAGTCAGAATTCTGCCCAGTTCCATTCTCCAATTTTGATCCTGAGTGCTGACCCTGTTTAAAAATCTGGGCTTTGGTTGTGACCAATTCAATTTGCAAATGACACATTTTGTCCTGGGTCATACTGGAGTAGGGCTACAGGCGTGGGTCACCACCCAGCCAACCTTCTCAGCATCTCAACCCTCACTGGTGAGACTATCAGCGAGCCTCTTGCAGTTCATCACTGAGATGTGCAACATGGCTTCACACGGCCGCCCCTCCCAAACCCTCGGGCTGCAACAAGGGCAGCCGGCGCATGGGAACATCACCTCCAATCGCGCACCATCCATGTGTCAGCTGTGGCTCAGTGGGCAGCACACGCGCCTCTGAGTCAGAAGGTTGTGGGTTCTAGTCCCACTCCAGGGACTTGAGAGCACATAAAACTCAGGCTGACACTCCAGTGCAGTACTGAGGGAGCGCCGCACTGTCGGAAGAGCAGTACTGAGGGAGCATTGTACTGTTGGAGGGTCAGTACTGTAGGAGCGCTGCACTGTCGGAGGGGCAGTGCTGAGGGAGTGCCGCACTGTCAGAGGAGCAGTGCTGAGGGAGTGCCGCACTGTTGGAGGGGGAGTACTGAGGGAGTGCTGCACTGTCGGAGGGGCAGTGCTGAGGGAGTGCCGCATTGTCGGGGAGGGAGTGCCATCTTTCAGATGACATGTTAAACCAAGGCCCCGTCTGCTCTCTCAGGTGGATGTAAAAGATCCCATGGCACTATGTCAAAGAAGAGCAGGGGAGTTATTCCAGGTGTCCTGGGTCAATATTTATCCCTCCAGCAACATAACAAAAAAACAGATTATCTGGTCATTATCACATTGATGTTTGTGGGAGCTTGCTGTGTGCAAATTGGCTGCCGCATTTCCCACATTACAACAGTGGCTACACTCCAAAAGTACTTCACTGGCTGCAAAGCACTTTGAGATGTCCGGTGGTCATGAAAGGCGCTATATAAATGCAAGTCTTTATTTTTTTCTTTCATCCTGACTTTGACATACATCGGTCGTTCCTTCATTTGTCGCAGGGTCAAAATCCTATGGAGCAGCACTGTGGGATCACCTCCACCTCACGGGACTGCAGCGGTTCAAGAAGGAGGCTCACCTCCACCTTCTCAAGGGGCAATTGGGGATGGGCAATAAATGCCGGCCTTGCCAGCAACATCCACATCCCGGGGAGTGAACTGCAAGAAACACGGCAGAAGCTTTGAGCCCACGCTGCAACTTGTAAATCAAACTTTTCACACTTTCTTTTTCAAGGTGTTGCACTGACCTGGATGGTCTCTTGTGGTGAGCTGCTCCCTGTACTCTATCTGCTATCGCTAGCTCGGCCAAGACACAACCATGTTGCCTTCTCAGGCTGTAAAACTGTTACAGCATTGATTTTCCGATTATATGCTTTCCTGCACTGCAGTGGCGGAGGAGGTCACGCAGCCTCTCCCATCTCCAGCAGAACGTATTTACAGAGGGAATCGGCCGCATTTTGAATTTACATTGGACCAATTCGTGGCTGTTCTGCCACGGTTTGGTTTTCTGTACATAACCCTGGTGTGTGTGTGTGTGTGTGTGTCTGTGTGCGTCTCGCTCTCTCATGTCCCACATTGATGCCTGCGTCTGTGTGCACATCTTCTCTCGCTCTCGCTCTCACTCTCTTTCTCGCTCTGTCAATCGGCCTCTCCCTTTCCCTCTCTCTCTGTTTCTTTCTCTTTCTTTTCTTGCGTGTGCTCCGCATCGACAAACGTGTATTTGTCTCTCTCGGTCTTTTACTCTCTCTGCCTCTCTCAGACTCTCTTGCTCTGACTTTCTTTTTGACTCTATCTCTTTCTCCGTCTATCTCTCTGGTTCACTCACACTCTCACACTCTCTCTCTCTCTCTCTCTCTCTCTCGCACTCTCATTCTCTGTCTATCTGTCTCTCTTTGGATGAGCTGAAGTTTCTCTCTTTTTTGGCTCCCTTTATCCCTGTCTAGACTTGACTATTCCAATGCACTCCTGGCTGGCCTCCCACATTCTACCCTACGTAAACTAGAGGTGATCCAAAACTCAGCTGCCCCGTGTCCTAACTCGCACCAAGTCCCACTCACCCATCACCCCCTGTGCTCACTGACCTACATTGGTTCTGGGTTTAGCACCGCCTCGATTTTAAAATTCTCATCCTTATTTTCAAATCCCTCCATGGCCTCCTTGCCCCTCCCTATCTCTGTAATCTCCTCCAGCCCCACAACCCCCTCAAGATGTCTGCGCTTCTCTAATTCTGCTCTCTTGAGCAGCCCCAATTATAATCGCTCAGCCATCGGTGGCCGTGCCTTCTGTTGCCTGAGCCCCAAGCTCTGGAACTCCCTCCCTAAACCTCTCCACCTCTCTACCTCTCTTTCCTCCTTCAAGATGCTTCTTAAAACTGACACCTTTTTTTGGTCACCTGCGCTAATTTCTACTTGTGAAGCTCGGTGTCAAATTTTTATCTCGTAATACTCCAATGAAGCGCCTTGGGACATTTCACTACGTTAAAGGCGCTATATAAATACAAGTTGTTGTTGTCTATCTTCCTTTCTCTTTGGTACTCTCACTCTCTCTCTCACTCACTCACTCACTCACTCTCTCACTCTCTCTCACTCTCTCACTCTCTCGCACTCTCACTCTCTCTCACACTCTCACTCACTCTCTTGCTCTCACTCACTCTCACTCACTCTCTCTCACACACTCTCTCGCACTCACTCACTCACTCTCACACTCTCTCTCTCACTCGCACTCACTCTCTCTCACCCAATCTCTATCTCTCTCTCTCTCATTCTCTCTCACTCTCTCTCTCATTCTCTCTCACTCTCTCTCACTCTCTGACTCTCTCACTCACTCTCTCTCACTCAATCACTCAATCACTCTCACTCACTCTCTCTCACACTCTCACTCACTCTCAATCTTTTATTCTCTCACTCTTTCTCTCTCTCAGTCTCCCTCACTCTCTCACTCTTTCTCTCCCTGATGAGAATTATCCACCTTAATTATCAACTTGTCCTTTCCCTTGACGAACCCCGCATTGATTTCTACCATTTCCTGAGATTTACAGCTTCCCTTTTTTTTAAATCCGCCTGCACCTAAAATAAAAAGCCGCGGCAAGAATGGCGGCCCTCCGCTTGCGGAGGTGCCTGCACGTTTCATGGTTTGCTGGTCCAGATGTGGGCGAGCGATGGGTGTGTGCATCGATCTGACGGTAGAATCAGAGACCCCGAGAGTGCCTGTGCTACTTTCATTCTGTGACACTCTCCTGCCGGGATCTGCTTCCAGCAAATATATTCATCCAGAACCCCAAGCGTTCAGCAGGTGGCAGTGCAGACTCAGGGTCAACTCTGCTTCAATCGTCACACCCTGGGTCAGAGGGCCTGCTTTCTTTCTGTCTTTCTCCATCTTTCTCTTTCTTTCTCTATTTTTATTTCTCTTTACATAAGAACATAACAAATAGGAGCAGGAGTCAGCCATTCGGCCCCTCGAGCCTGCTCCACCATTCAATAAGATCATGGCTGATCTGATCTTGGCCTCAACTCCACTTCCCCGCCCACTCCCCATAACCCTCGATTTCCTTAATATCCAAAATTCTTTCTTTCTCTCTCCTTTCTTTCTTTCTTTTTCTTTCTTTCTTTCTTTCTTTCTTTCTTTCTTTCTTTCTTTCTTTCTTTCTTTCTTTCTTTCTTTCTTTCTTTCTTTCTTTCTTTCTTTCTTTCTTTCTTTCTTTCTTTCTTTCTTTTTCTTTCTTTTTCTTTCTTTCTTTCTTTCTTTCTTTCTTTCTTTCTTTCTTTCTTTCCTTCTTTCCTTCTTTCCTTCTTTCTTTCCTTCTTTCCTTCTTTCCTTCTTTCCTTCCTTCTTTCCTTCTTTCCTTCCTTCTTTCCTTCTTTCTGTCTTTCTCTCTTTCATTCTTTCTCTCGCTCTCATTATCGTTCTTTATCTTTATCTTTCCATTTCTTTCTCCCTTTCTTTTTCTCTTTCTCTCTTTCTTTGACTTTTTCTTTCTTTCCTTCCTTGGTTTTCTATGGCCGTCATCACCCACAATCATCTTGTGCTGGCAGCCAGCAAACACCAGCGCGCAGGATGCAAATCTATTTCGAAGTCGGCAAACTCAACAACTGCCTTAAAAGCAAAGCGCAGGCCACTCCGGGCATCACACTGGGAGAATTCACGTCTTCCATCTGATTGGCTGTTGCTGTAAACGCTTTCCTCCTGTTGATGAAAAGAAATACCCACCGGAACAAGATTGTGCCTCACTGTGAGGGATGGGCCTTGGGCCTGGGGCGTTGACCTGAGCCTGGGCCTTGGGCCTGAGCTTGAGCCTTGGACCTTGGGCCTTGGGCACTGACCTGAGCCTGAGCCTGGGCCTTGGGCCTTGAGCCTAGGCCTTGGGCCTTGAGCCTGGGCCTTGGGCCTGAGCCTGGGCCTTGGGCCTTGGATATTGACATGAGCCTGAGCCTGGGGCCTTGAGCCTGGGGCCTTGAGCCTGGGCCTTGGGCCTTGGGCGTAGACCTGAGCTTGGGTCTCGGGTCTTGGGCCTTGGTCCTGAGCCCAGATTGTGATGCCTTCTTACTCAGCAATATCGGAATTGGGGAGTCGGCTGGAGTCAGGAGAGCGAGGAAGATTTTCCATGAGCCCCAGGGGCTCCCTCCTTCCTGATTTATAAGATATGTGAAAGAGCCTGGAGCCAGGCAACGGTGAGTGTTGATTGATTATCAGCAACAAGCTCCACAGTCTGCAGATGGCTTAGCACCAGGTTCTATTCCGGGAAGAAGAAATCAATTGTTGCAGTAATGAGATCGGCTTGTAACTAAGAGCAGGGAATTGAGCTTTCTCCTGTCCCTGAGGGGAGTGGCTTGCTTTGGAATTCAAGGCGACTTTGTTCCATCAAATGTGGCTGATCGACTGAAGAACGTTCAAATAAGACCCACAGACTGACCGACACCGCGACCTGCATCCCAGAGTGCAGCACTTTGTAAAATGGCTGCCTGGGATTCGGGGAAACGTGGGCCCTCATGGCCCAGGCTGGGCTGGGTCGTTGGAGGCCTCGGGATGTGGGCTGGCATTTATTGCCCATCCCTAATCGCCCTTGAGAAGGTGGTGGTGAGCCGTCTTCTTGAACCGCTGCAGTCCGTGTGGTGAAGGTGCTCCCACAGTGCTGTTAGGGAGGGAGTTCCAGGATTTTGACCCAGCGACGATATATTTCCAAATCAGGATGGTGTGTGTGACTCGGAGGGGAACGTAGCAGGTGTTCCCATGCGCCTGCTACCCTTGTCCTAGGTGGTAGAGGTCGGAGGTTTGGGAGGTGCATCCAAAGACGCCTTGGCGAGTTGCTGCAGTGAATATTGTAGATGGTACACACTGCAGCAACGGTGCGCCAATGGTGGAGGGAGTGAATGTTTAAGGTGGTGGATGGGGTGTCAATCAAGCGGCCTGCTTTGTCCTGGATAGTGTCGAGCTTCTTGAGTGTTGTTGGAGCTGCAAGTGGGGAGTGTTCCATCACATTCCTGACTTATGCCTTGTAGATGGTGGAAAGGCTTTGTGGGGTCAGGGGGTGAGTCACTCATTGCAGAATACCCATATCTGGAGTCTGAGGGGAATATGGAGATTCTAGGCAGGACATTTTCCAGACTGGGCACCGCAGTGAACATGGTTTATCTCAATGCTAGTAAGCTTTATTCAACTCTGTGGGCTAAAATTATACCACTAAGAATAATATTCATTGTTCTTTTTGCCGATTTAAGATAGTGCCTGATGAAGGGGTTGCTAACACTTGGATTTATTAGTTATAAAAATATTGGAGATGGGGTTGGGAGGTGGTAAAGGTTTTGGGCCGTTTGGGGTCATGTGACTAAACCTCCAAAAATACATCCAAGCAGAGTTGGCAACCCGGTCTTCAATGTGAGACCAGGCGGACAGGGAGTTAAAATCGCCACGTTTGCTCAGCCGGCCTGGGAATGTGTAAGATGTGAGACTTATATCCGTGACCCCAACAAACCACGCTGGGTGTATTGTAAGTAAGCACAACAGAATTTATTAAGTGGTTTACCTCCAATGCAAAGATGTAATACTCAACAAGGCGATAGTCGACAGTCAACAGTCTGTTCCTCGAAACCCCGGCGGGCCCACCGAGTGACAGTGGCGCGGCCTCTGGCCCTGTTCTGTCGACTGTAGTTCTCTCCCAGTCTTCCTCTCTGTTTCCGCTGTCTTCAGGGTTCAAGAGCTGCCTCTCTTATACCTTCTTTTCCACGCTACACACATGATAGCTTGCAGCTGCCTGCGTTTCAACTCTTGCTATTCATTTCTAGCTTTTGACCTTCAACACCTTGGGCCAAACTTTCCCTAAATGCCCTAAACGCCCGATTGCCCGCTGAGAAGCTAACGTTCGGCGAAAAAAGCTGGCGAGAATTTCCATTTTTAAGGTAAAAGTAAATAGGACTAATCGCCTGGCGAGAAAATGGTCATTGCACACCCATTTTCGGTGGTTTTCTCGGTGGGTAAGTGCAAAGTTAGACAAATGGGCGGTCGTTACCGGAATGGACGATAAGTAGTAAAATTTAGTCCAAGGCTGTAGTTGGGCCTACGGAGGGGGGGCGGGGGGGGGGAGTGGGGGGGAAACATTAAACAAACATTTTCATTAAAAAAAATAAACACGTCCAAAGCATTCCCAAGACAGTTTTAACCCGAATCGCCATGTTAAAATTAAAAAAAATAATTAAAGAATCTTTCACTTACCTTTCTTTGTAGGGTCCCCCCTTACTGCCCTGTTTAAGCTGCGTTTACAGGGCGGGTCTCTCTGGACGTTGGTGGTTGAGGTCAAATTTACGCCCTGGCGTTTGTTCTCGGCGTTGCGTGTGGGCGGTTTGGTCCCGGCGGGCGACTTCAGATGTGGGCGATAACGTTCAAAAACTTACGTGGAAACTCTCGACGGGCGAAAAACCAGCTGTACCGCCGAGAAAATCGGCGACAATGAAGGTGAAAGTCTGGCCCCTTATCTGGTATTTTTGCAGACGGAATATTTTTCTCTAAGAACTTCTATATAAACAATCTCATATTGTTGAGTTTGGTCTGTAGCTTTAGCAATAAGAAATGCGTTGTAGACATGTGTTTTATTTTGTGGATAATTAATGACCATCCTGGCTCTAACATAACAACGCTGCTTCAGCAGTTATAATGGTTAACATAATATTGGCTCAATTTACCATCATGCATTGCTTCTCGGCTTTTACCATGGTTAGATAAGCTCACACGCATTTTAGTTAATTTTATCATATTCATTCATAGGCAGTCCCTCAAAACAAGGATGACTTGCTTCCACACCAAAAAAAGGATGAGTTCACAGGTGTTTCGAAAGAAGAACCCGAACTACATCCTGAAGGGTGGAAGATGCCTGTGCATGGATTTTTTTAACGTGTGGTGGCCGTTGCACACCAGCCACCACACAGGCTTGACAGAGCTAGGTCTTGGTCCAGTGGCAAGGGTTAACCAAGACAACTGGAGACCTGCTCTGATTATTTTATCATATAATCAGTAAACAAAAGCATGATTAAAATACTTTCACAACATGCAGGTAAGTTTTATCTTACATACTGACCAGGCTTGTACTTTAAACCCTGAGCAGGCAGCAAGGACAGCCACCTAAACTCGGCGGGGTCCTTTTTAGCACATGTGTGTCGGGTCCTGATGACATCATGGGGACCCGACTGCCATTTATTTTTGTGAGGTGGCCCAGCTGGGAAGAACTTCCCGCTAGGTCAATCGAGGAGTGGATTGGGACCAGGGAAGGCCCGGAAAGGTCAGTCCCAAGATTTTTATTTTATTTCCTTGTGGGACCATAGAAACATAGAAAATAGGAGCAGTAGTATGCCATTCGGCCCTTCGAGTCTGCACCACCATTCACTATGATCATGGCTGATCCTCTATCTCAACACCATATTCCCGCTTTCTCTCCATACCCCTTGATGTCTTTTGTGTCGAGAAATTCTATCTACCGCCCTCTTAAATACATTCAGTGACTTGGCCTCCACAGCCTTCTATGGTAGAGAATTCCACAGGTTCACCACCCTCTGAGTGCAAAAATGTTCTCCTCATCTCTGTCCTAAATTTCCTACCCCGTATCCTGAGACTGTGACCCCTTGTTCTAGACTTCCCAGCCAGGGGGAAACATCCTCCTCACATCCAGTCTATCCAACCCCGTCAGAATTTTATACGTTTCAATGAAATCCCCTCTCATTCTTCTAAACTGTAGTGAATACAGGCCTAGTCGACCCAATCTCTCCTCATACCAGGCCCCCAGTTGAAACCGGAGCCTAGGCTTCGACCACAGGCCTCTCATTACCCAGACCTCTCATTGGCGTAACTCCAGCTTGGCACGATGCCATCCCAGGAATCAGTCTGATGAACCTTCGCTGCACTCCCTCTATGACAAGTATATCCTTTCTTAGGTAAGTTAGACCAAAACTGCACACAATACTCCAGGTGCGGTCTCACCAAGGCCCTGTATAACTGTAGTAAGACATCCTTGCTCCTGTACTCAACAACAACAACTTGCATTTATACAGCACCTTTAACGTAGTCAAATATCCCAAGGTGCTTCACAGGGAGCGATTATCAGACAAAATTTGACACCGAGCCACATAAGGAGATATTAGGATAAGTTTGTCAAAAGCTTGGACAAAGAGGTAGATTTTAAGGAGCATCTTAAAGAAGGAGGTCGAGAGATGGAGAGGTTTAGGGGGGAATTCCAGAGCTTGGGGCCCAGGCAGCTGAAGGCATGGCCACCAATGGTGGAGCAATGAAAATCGGTGATGTGCAAGAGACCAGAATTGGAGGAGCGCAGAGATCTCAGGGAGAGGGGGGAGGGGGGCGTTGTAGGGCTGGAGAAGATTACAGAGTTAGGGAGGGGGTGGGAAACAGGAGGGCAAGGCCATAGAGGGATTTGAACATAAGGATGAGAATTTTAAATTTGAGGCGTTGCCTGACCGGGAGGCAATGTAGGTCAGCGAGCACAGGGGATGATGGGTGAACGAGACTTGGTGCAAGTTAGCTTACAGGCAGCAAAGCTTTGGATGAGCTGAACTTTACGGAGAGTGGAAATTGGGAGGCCGGTCAGGAGAGCGTTAAAAATTAGTTGCACAGGTTCGAGAAGCTGGGTGTGTCCATCCAATCCAGCAAGGTGCAGTCAGCGGTATAACTGGGATCCATCAGCCTCACACCAGTCTGCGAGCAGTACGGGCGTGGGCAGTGAAGGCACATCTCACCATTGCGAGTAATTGTGATTGGCTATCGATAGACGTAACTCCTTCAGATAATATCGAGGGCCAAGGTCTCAGGTTTCGATATTTGAGAATCAGCAGGGGGTGACATGATGTCACACTGTGCAAAGTGTGGGATTTGCTGTTGGTTTTGACGCGATGCACAAGCCCAGTCATTGTGAGCTGAAAACACGGATAACAGGTTAAAAAAAACAGACCTGTGTTTTTATACGTACACTAATGTTCCCTCGAATTTTGTTGGCCAATTATCAAAATGTATAAGATAATGAGGGGGCTTGACAAGGTGGATGCAGAGAGGTGGTTTCCACTCATGGGGGAGACTAGAACTAGGGGGCATATTCTTAGAATAAGGGGCTGCCCATTTAAAACTGAGATGAGGAGAAATTTCTTCTCTGAGGGTTGTAAATCTGTGGAATTCGGTGCCTCAGAGAGCTGTGGAAGCTGGGACATTGAATAAATTTAAGACAGTGATAGACAGTTTCTCAACCGATAACGGGATAAGGGGTTATGGGGAGCGAGCAGGGAAGTGGACCTGAGTCCATGATTGGATCAGCCATGATCGTATTAAATGGCGGAGCAGGCTCAAGGGGCCATATGGCCTACTCCTGCTCGTATTTCTTATGTTCTTATACGACTGTTGAGGCTGGAAGTGGTCAATTGAAAATTTCAAAACTGAGTTCGGTAGCTATTAAGGGATATGGGACCAAGGTGGGTGTTGCCCTTATGTGAAGGTATTATAGGAAAAAGTCATATATCCTTCACCTCTACTGCAAGCTTGAGGAGCAGCAATGACTCTTCTGCTTAGGTATGGTAGTAGCAAATCAATTATCATCATCCAAGTTGGATATCCAGGCCGAAGCTTCCGGTGTAACAGCGTGGATATCTTGTAGGCTGCCTGTGAATTCCCTCTGAGGGCAGTGCTCGATGATGTGTTCCAGGGTCTGATGAGGAGCTCCACAGTCACATGATGGTGGATGCTTCAATCTTCCACCTGTGGCGTGGATGATGACAACCTTATATTCAAATATATTCAAAAAGGAGTTAGATGAAGTTCTTACTACTAGGGGAATCAAGGGGTATGGTGAGAAAGCAGGAATGGGGTACTGAAGTTGCATGTTCAGCCATGAACTCATTGAATGGCGGTGCAGGCTAGAAGGGCCGAATGGCCTACTCCTGCACCTATTTTCTATGTTTCTATGTTTCTATGTAACCTTCTCGTAGCCCACCGTGTCATCTACAGGACTTCGATCACAATCAACGTCATCTACAGGACACCGAACTTGACATTAAATCGACCTCCCGGTGACAGAAGCAAACCCAGCAATGGTCCCCTCCAAAGCAATGACAGAAACTGTCTGGTTAACACTCTTTATTTAGTCAAGTCAATATGATAATATAATGCAGCCCCTTACATGACGTGTATATGAGACGTAGGCACCAATAATACTCAGATCCTGATGACTCCTTCGGGAGATCGTAAGCGTGACGGCTTGACTGATTACATTCGCCGACGAGATCAAACAGTCCTCAGGAGTGTTGTAGTTTCATTGGTTTCATTACAATGCAAGGTAGGGAGGCTTGCATTCATATAGCACCTTTCACAACCTCAGGACGTCCCAAAGCGCTTTACAGCCAATGAAGTAATTTTGAAGTGTCGTCATTGTTGTAATGTGGGAAACGTGGCGGCCAGTTTGCTCACATCATCATCATAGGCAGTCCCTTGGAATCGAGGAAGACTTGCCTCCACTCTAAAAATGAGTCTTTAGGTGGCTGAACAGTCCAATACGGGAACCACAATCCCTATCACAGGTGGGACAGATAGTTGTTGGGGGAAAGGGAGAGTGGGACTGGTTTGCCGCTCACTCATTCCGCTGCCTGCGCTTGATTTCTGCATCCTCTCGGCGATGAGACTCGAGGTGCTCAGCGGTGTGCACAGCAAGCTCCCACAAACAGCAATGTGATAATGACCAGAGAATCTGTTTTTTTTTTTTTTAGTGATGTTAATTGAGTGATAGATATTGGCCGGGACACCAGGGATAACTCCCCTGCTCTTCTTCAAAATAGAGTTGTGGGATCTTTTACATCCACCTGAAAGGGCAGACAGGGCCTCGGTTTTAACGTCTCACCCAAAAGACGGACCCTCCAGCAGTGCAGCACTCCCTCAGCACTGCACTGGGAGTGTCAACCTAGATCTTTGTGCTCAAGTCCCTGGAGCAGGACTTCAACCCATAAACTTCTGACTCAGAGGCGAGTGTGCTGCCCACTGAGCCACGGCTGACACATTGCTGGGACAAATGTTGGTCTCGTATGTTATCATGTTTTGTGTGTTTGCGGTTGATAACAACTGCTATCATTCAGTTTAAGATTACCTGTTACTCTTTGATGTGCTTACCTTCAGTACCTTATCTCTTCTAAACCTTGTGACATACAGCACTTGTATCCAGTCAGCAATAAAGATTAATTCCTCACACTCTGCCCCGCTTCACTAAAAGCCTGTCTGATAAAAAGCCTGTCTGATACATCAGTGTGCCTTTCTGAAGTGTGTTTCAACCTCACAACCCTTCCAGCTCAGCAATATATAATTCCAACAAGCTGATTCCATTTAGCTTCTATAGATATGTGAAGAGAAAAAGATTAGTGAAGACAAACGTAGGTCCCTTGCAGTCAGAATCAGGTGAATTTATAATGGGGAACAAAGAAATGGCTGACCAGTTGAACAAATACTTTGGGTCTGTCTTCACGAAGGAAGACACAAATAACCTTCCGGAAATACTGGGGATCCGAGCGCCTAGTGAGAAGGAGGAACTGAAGGAAATCCTTATTAGTCGGGAAACTGTGTTAGGGAAATTGATGGGGTTAAAGGCCGATAAATCCCCAGGTTCTGATAGTCTGCATCCCAGAGTACTTAAGGAAGTGGCCCTAGAAATAGTGGATGCAATGGTGATCATTTTCCAACAGTCTATCGACTCTGGATCAATTCCTATGGACTGGAGGGTAGCTAATGTAACACCACTTTTTAAAAAAGGAGGGAGAGAGAAAACGAGGAATTGTAGACCGGTTAGCCGGACATCAGTAGTGGGGAAAATGTTGGAATCAATTATTAAAGATGAAATAGCAGCGCATTTGGAAAGCAGTGACAGGATCGGTCCAAGACAGCATGGATATTTGAAAGGGAAATCATGCTTGACAAACCTTCTAGAATTTTTTGAGGATGGACAAGGGAGAACCAGTGGATGTGGTGTATTTGGACTTTCAAAAGAGATCAGTGTGCAAAATTAAAGCACATGGTATTGGGGGTAATGTACTGACGTGGATTGAGAATTGGTTGACAGACAGGAAGCAGAGAGTCGGGATAAACGGGTCCTTTTCAGAATGGCAGGCAGTGGCTAGTGGGGTGCCGCAGGGCTCAGTGCTGGGACCCCAGTTATATACAATATACATCAATGATTTAGATGAAGGAATTGAGTGTAATATCTCCAAGTTTGCAGATGACACTAAACTGGGTAGCGGTGTGAGCTGTGAGGAGGACGCTAAGAGGCTGCAGGGTGATTTGGACAGGTTAGGTGAGTGGGCAAATGCATGGCAGATGCAGTATAATCTGGATAAATGTGAGGTTATCTACTTTGGTGGCAAAAACACAAAGGCAAAATATTATCTGAATGTCGGCAGATTAGTAAAAGGGGAGGTGCAACGAGACCTGTGTGTCATGGTGCATCAGTCATTGAAAGTTGGCATGCAGGTACAGCAGGCGGTGAAGAAGGCAAATGGCATGTTGGCCTTCAGAGCGAGGGGATTTGAGTATAGGAGCAGGGAAGTCTTACTGCAGTTGTACAAGGCCTTGGTGAGGCCTCACCTGGAATATTGTGTTAGTTTTGGCCTCCTAATCTGAGGAAGGACATTCTAGCTATTGAGGGAGTGCAGCGAAGGTTCACCAGACTGATTCTCGGGATGGCAGGACTGACACATGAGGAGAGACTGGATCGACTGGGCCTGTATTCACTGGAGTTTAAAAGGATGAGAGGGGATCTCATAGAAACATATTAAATTCTGACAGGACTGGACAGATTAGATGCAGGAAGAATGTTCCCGATGTTGGGGAAG
Organism: Pristiophorus japonicus; assembly: GCF_044704955.1. Lineage (NCBI taxonomy): Eukaryota > Metazoa > Chordata > Chondrichthyes > Pristiophoridae > Pristiophorus > Pristiophorus japonicus. The sequence goes on from NC_091998.1 coordinate 53,285,252, forward strand.
TCCAGAACCAGGGGACATAGTCTAAGGATAACGGGTAAGCCATTTAGGACTGAGATGAGAAGAAACTTCTTCACCCAGAGAGTTGTTAACCTGTGGAATTCTCTACCGCAGAGAGTTGTTGATGCCAGTTCGTTGGATATATTCAAGAGGGAGTTAGATATGGCCCTTACGGCTAAAGGGATCAAGGCGTATGGAGAGAAAGCAGGAAGGGGGTACTGAGGTGAATGATCAGCCATGATCTTATTGAATGGTGGTGCAGGCTCAAAGAGCCGAATGGCCTACTCCTGCACCTATTTTTTATGTTTCTATGTAAGCTATACACGCTGGTCTTTACAGCGGGAAAATGGGAGTTGAGGTACAGATCAGCCGTGGCTCAGTGGATAGCACTCTCACCTCTGGGTCAGAAGGTTCTGGGTTCAAGTCCCACTCCAGAGACTTGAGCACCTAAATCTAGGCTGACACTCCCAGTGCAGTGCTGAGGGAGTGCTACACTGTCAGAGGTGTTGTCTTTCGGATGAGACGTTAAAACTGAGGCCCTGTCTGCTCTCTCAGGTGGACGTAAAGATCCCATGGCACTATTTTGAAGAAGAGCACGGGAGTTATCCCCGGTGTCTTGGCCAATGTTTATCCCTCAATCAGCATAACAAAAAAACAGATTATCTGGTCATTATCACATTGCTCTTTGTGGGAGCTTGCTTTGTGCAAATTGGCCATCGCATTTCCCACATTGCAACAGTGACTACACTCCAAAAATACTTCATTGGCTGTAAAGTGCCTTAAGGTGTACGGTGGTCATGAAAGGCGCTATATAAATGCAAGTCTTTTTGTTATCAAAGACTGATGTAGTGAGAGATCTGTGTTGAGGTGACTGACTGTCTGCACTCGTTCATCTCGAGCGTGTGGATTGTGTTCACACTGGTCTTTTCCAAAGGCCAACCCAACTTTTCTCTTTCCAAAGTTGCGGATTTCCAGCGCTCGTGCATTTTTTTTTAAATCGTAGAGTCATAGAAGATTGTGGCACAGAAGGAGGCCATTGGGCCCATCGAGTCTGTGCCAGTAATATAGAACTAGCTAGCCTAATCCCACTTTCCAGCTCTTGGTCAGGAGCCCTATAGTTTATCAACTCTTTGTGCAGAATGAACAAAGATTGGGTGCAGGTGAAGGAAAAGGGTGATGGGAAGAGAATGGGTCTGGCCCTATAGATGGATCTATATACATGTCTCGCCCTATAGATGGGTCTGTGTACATGTCTCGCCCTATAGACGGTCTGTGTACATGTCTGGCCCTATAGATGGGTCTGTGTACATGTCTGGCCCTATAGACGGTCTGTGTACATGTCTGGACCTATAGATGGATCTATATACATGTCTCGCCCTATAGACGGTCTGTGTACATGTCTGGCCCTATAGGTGGATCTGTGTACATGTCTCGCCTTATAGACGGTCTGTGTACATGCCTGGCCCTATAGATGGGTCTGTGTACATGTCTGGCCCTATAGACGGTCTGTGTACATGTCTGGCCCTATAGATGGATCTATATACATGTCTCGCCCTATAAATGGGTCTGTGTACATGTCTGGCCCTATAGACGGTCTGTGTACATGTCTGGTCCTATAGATGGATCTATATACATGTCTCGCCCTATAGACGGTCTGTGTACATGTCTGGCCCTATAGATGGATCTATATACATGTCTGGCCCTATAGATGGTCTGTGTACATGTCTGGCCTTACAGACGGTCTGTGTACATGTCTGGCCCTATAGACGGTCTGTGTACATGTCTGGCCTTACAGATGGTCTGTGTACATGTCTGGCCCTATAGACGGTCTGTGTACATGTCTGGCCTTACAGACGGTCTGTGTACATGTCTGGCTCTATAGATGGGTCTGTGTACATGTCTGGCCCTATGGCCGGTCTATATATATGTCTCACCGTATAGACGGTCTGTGTACATGTCTGGCCCTATAGATGGGTCTATGTACATGTCTCGCCCTATTGATGGTCTGTGCACATGTCTGGCCCTATAGACCAGTCTGTCTACATGTCTGGCCCTATAGTCGGGTCTACATACATGTCTGGCCATATAGACAAGTCTACATACATGTCTGGTCCTATAGACGGTCTGTGTACATGTCTGGCCCTATAGATGGGACTATGTACATATCTCGCCCTATAGACGGTCTGTGTACATGTCTGGCCTTACAGACGGTCTGTGTACATGTCTGGCTCTATAGATGGGTCTGTGTACATGTCTGGCCCTATGGCCGGTCTATATATATGTCTCACCGTATAGACGGTCTGTGTACATGTCTGGCCCTATAGATGGGTCTATGTACATATCTCGCCCTATAGACGGTCTGTGTACATGTATGGCATTATAGACAGTCTGTGTACGTGTCTGGCCCTGTGGACGGGACTGTGTACATGTCTGAACCTATAGATGTGTCTGTGTACATGTCTGGCCCTAAAGACGAGTCTGTGTACATGATTAGTCCCGCAGACGGGTCTGTTTCTCTCTATCTATCCTAGCAACTCCTTTTAATCATATGAAGCACCTCAATTAGATCACCCCTTAATCTGCGAAACCCCAGGGAATACAAGCCGAGGATTCAGCAACCCTTTTATCCCTGGTATCATTCTGAAATCACACGAAGCGTTTGGGTTTGCCTTCTCCATTCCCTGCAGTTCTGTGCGTCAGTACTCGAGGCCTGGGTTTGTGCCGATCGATACATCACAGCCCATCCTTAATGGGTCACCTGGGCATGCAGAGTCAGGCTGACTGATCCCGGCCCCAGTCTCCCGTCAATATCCAGGCCGCGACTGCAGGAGAGGCTGCATTAATCTGCATTGGAAATGCACCATTCCCGCAATAGGCGAGACCACACCTCCGCTCGGCCAATCGCCCCCCCCCACCTCCCACCGGCCCTGATTTAATCACCCGGAAAATAAAATGCTGCCGAGTGCCCAACATTCTGCCGCGATGTTTAGTTCATGCACCTCGACGTCGGCATTTCAGCCCTCGCTGCATGGATGGGTCTCTTGGCTCCGAGACAACGCAGCCATTAAGTCTCTCGCCGGAGGATACACGGCGAGCTGTGGTATGCAATTCCAAGCCGCTCCCCCCCTGCACCCGATCGTCAGATCTCCTGCAGAATAACATTTTAGAGGAGAACAAGATTACTGGAAAGGTTCGGTCCACTCGGTTTGAGTCGCCTACTCGAACCCCCGATCATCAAGGGGCCCCCCACCCCGTGACCAACGGGAACGCTGTGTTTGTCTCCTCTGTCGTCGCCCTCGCTGGTATTCTGCGTTCAGTCATGATGGGGAGGGAAGTGTCGGGGTGATCTGGAACATGGGGAGAGGAGCAGGCCATTCAGCCCCCTCAATCCTGTTCCACCATTCAAGCAGATCGTGGCGTGATCTGTATCTTAACTCCAGCTGCCTGCTTTGGCTCCGTAAAAGAAAGACTTGCATTTCTATAGCGCCTTTCATGATCACTGGACGTCTCAAAGCGCTTTACAGCCAATGAAGTACTTTTGGAGTGTAGTCACTGTTGTAATGTGGGAAACGCGGCAGCCAACTTGCGCACAGCAAGTTCCCACAAACAGCAATGTCATAATTATCAGATAATCTGTTTTTTTGTTGTGTTGATATGAGGGATAAATATTGGCCAGGATGCCGGGGATAATCCCTTGCTCTTTTTCAAAGTAGTGCCACGGGAGCTTTTACATCCACCTGAGAGGGCAGACTGGGCCTCGGTTTAACGTCTGATGTGAAAGACGGCACCTCCGACAGTGCGGCACTCCCTCAGCACTGCACTGAGAGTGTCAGCTGAGATTTTTGTGCTTAAGCTCCTGGAGTGGGACTTGAACCCACAACCTTCTGACTCAGAGGCGAGAGTGATACCCACTGAGCCACAGCAAGATACTCTTGCCCCAACAAAGATCCATCAATTTCAGTTCTGGCGCGGGGTCACATCATATCAGACTGCGCTCCTGTGAAGTGCCTTGGCAGCGGGGGGGCGGGGAACGTTAAAGGCACTGTACCAATGTGAGTTGTTGTTGTAGCGTCTCGTGACGCTGGGTGGCGCGAGGTGTTCAGCCAGCGAGCTTTCACCTCTCGGACCTGGGGGAGGCTCAACTCTATCCCGGGCCGCGTGGGCCGGAAGCCCTCCTGTGCGGCTGACCGCAAAGTTGGGCGGGCAGGCGGGTTCGGGCAGCGGGCAGCCAGTGCACGCGGGGAAAAATACTAGCAGCAAACAGTCCCGTCGCCAAAGCGTTATTGAGAATGAGGCAGTTGGGTCCTGGTGACACCGCCCCTTTAAACCGGAGTTTGGGTCTGATTCTTTTACCCTTCCTCCCCCCCCCCACCCACCCCTCCCCCACACGAGTGTAACACCAGGATATTTGACAGCCTGAAGGAATCAAGAAGCAATTTGCATTAGATTGGATTCAGAAGGCCGTTATTGATGAGCCAAGCAGAAAATGGGTTGAAATGGTGATTCCTGCTGGGAGTTATCGACTGGAGTGTGAGTCCTGTTGATTTAAAGGCTTATAATTGCTGATTTGCACAGCTGCCTGCTCACCCAAGAAAGGGATCGAACTGTCTCGAGCCCAAAAGCCTTTTGCAGCGCAGCTTCCAACATTATAGTCTTGTGGGGGGGGCCCTGCCTGCTCAGGTGAGTGCTGCAATGCTCTGGGGGGTGGGGGGATGGGGGAGGGGGCTGGCCCTCCACACAACAACGTCTGCACACATCTTTCCTTTGATTCGCCGACGTCACAAGTTGCAGAAGCGAGCAGTTCCTGGTGTTCTGATGCAAGGGTTTAGCCATCCAATGGGGCAAGGGGGCCAAAAACAGACATTTTCCAAACCTTCGGGGGCCTGTTGCTCAGGCTTCATGGCGTGGCGGCCCCGACTTGCGAGCGACCATCAGCGGCAGGTCAGGGCCATAAAAGGAGCGGCGAGCGGTGGCGGCCCCTGGACAGTGTGGCGCCGTACCACGGCAAGGTACAGCGCGAGCTGGTGCAGGAGGGCGACGGCCATAAAGTGGGACGTCATCAAGGTCCAGGTCGGTGATTGGAGCGTGGGCAGGTACAGCAGGAGCGGCGAGGTCGGAGCGAAAGAGCGGCGAGAGATTGCAGAGGGACGTGATCAGGGCCCAGGGGAGGTGTGAGATCGGGGCCAGAAGAGGCGAAGGCCCAGGGGCAGCACGGGCCCAGCCCACACTGCGATATGTGAGCGCACTAGGTCCGTGCAGCAGAGCTGGTCTCCAGTTAGTCTTGGTTAACCCTTGCCACTGGACCAAGACCTCTCTCTCTGTCAAGCCCGTGTGGTGGCTGGTGTGCAACGGCCACCCCACGTTAAAAAAATTCACGCACAGGCATCTTCCACCCTTCAGGATGTAGCTCAGGACCTGGAATATTAGGTCCTTCAGTGAAACACCTGTGAACTCATCCTTTTCTGGTGTGGAAGCAAGTCATCCTTGTTTCGAGGGACCGCCTATGATGATGATGATGGCCTGGGCGTGTCAGGGCTCTTGGGTCACACATGGGTCATGGGCTGTAGTTTGGTTTTGGAACATATATCTGTACACCAGAGTTTCATCACACTCGTCAGTGCCCAGGTGAGCGAATGAACGCCTCTGGCAATTCATTGTGCGTGTCGACCCAGATCTGAGCTTTTATCAATTCATTGTTTGTGTTGCTTCTGATCATTTGAGGAAGCCTTTTTTGCGGGGGAGTAGCTCATATGGCAGGATCCTGTCTCAATCTCCACAGTTGTCCCACATGTCTCATTGGGTAGCACGCTCGCCTCTGAGTCAGAAGGTTCTGGGCAAATCTGCCACCAAGCTCATGGTCTACAGGGCTGCAGTGATACCCGCCCTCCTGTATGACTCAGAGACGTGGACCATGTACAGTAGACACCTCAAATCGCTGGAGAAATACCACCAACGATGTCTCCGCAAGATCCTGCAAATCCCCTGGGAGGACAGATGAACCAACGTTAGTGTTCTCGATCAGGCCCACATCCCCAGCATCGAAGCACTGAACACACTCGACCAGCCACATTGTTCGCATGCCTGACACGAGACTCGCAAAGCAAGTGTTCTACTCAGAATTCCTACAACAGCAAGCGAGCCCCAGGTGGGTAGAGAAAATGTTTCAAGGACTCCCTCAAAGCCTCCTTGATAAAGTGCAACATCCCCACCGACATCTGGGAGTCCCTGGCCAAAGACCGACTTAAGTGGAGGAAGGGCATCCGGAAGGGCGCTGAGCACCTCGAGTCTCGTCGCCGAGAGCATGCAGAAACCAGGTGCAGGCAGCGGAAGGAGCATGCGGCAAACCAGTCCCACCCACCCTTTCCCTGAACGACTGTCTGTCCCACCTGTGACAGGGACTGTAATTCCCGTATTGGACTGTACAGTCGCCTTAGAGTGGAAGCAAATCTTCCTCAACTCCGAGGGACTGCCTATGATGCTGGTGATAAAGCATCTGCCCACCACTGTAGAGGGTCACAGCCAGACCAAAACTGCTCCCGAACGCACAGCTTTAATTGTAAAATAGCAATGAATTGAAATAGCGGCATGACACGAGATGAAGGCAGCGTGTGAAGCTGGGCCCCGGCAGCCGATGAGGGAATAAGGCAGAAAGTAATCAGTAAAAAAGAGCTGATATTAAAATAGATAAAAATGTTTGTACAGTTTCGCAGTCCGCGTTTGAATTGTTGCCTCCCACCCCTCCCCGCCCCCCCCCCTCCCCCCCCGTGCACTCACTGGGTATTCGAATGTTTCGAGAGTTCCCAGCCAGTTAATCGGGAAAGGTTTTTCACCATGAGTGATTTGCAGTCTGGGCCTAATTTGCGCTCCCTTCGAGAGGTTGTTCCTTCCACAGGCAGCGGAGTTACAAATAGACGAGGTCCAGTCTTAATTGGCCAATTAAAATAGTCAACTCTGAATCGAAAACCAGAGCACACCACAGTGCAAATTCATTGGAGAGTAAGTCTGAATGAAAGGAATAAGCCTTGCATTTACATAGCGCCTTTCACAACCTCAGGATAGCCCAAAGCGCTTTACAGCCAATGAAGTACTTTTGGAGTGTAGTCACTGTTGTAATGTGGGAAACACGGCAGCCAATTTGCGCACAGCAAGCTTCTACAAACAGCGATGTGATAATGACCAGATAATCTGTTTTAGTGATGTTATTGAGGGATAAATATTGGCCCCAGGACACAGGGGATAACTCCCCTTTTCTTCTTCAAAATAGTGCCATGGGATCTTTTATGTCCACCTGAGTGTCAGCCTAGATTTTATGCTCAAGTCTACGGAGTGGGGAGTCAAACCCCTAACTTTCTGACTCAGAAGCGGGAGTGCTACATTCAACCCTAATTTTTTTCTTAAAAATAACCATAACTTGTGTCGCAGGTTTGCTAAAACCTTCCCGGATTGTGTGGGAGTCTCCTGGAATGGCAGATGTAGCTGCCTGGGAGTCACTGTTGCCCACCCGGGGTTAGCGTGACATTGGCCATCTGCTTTGGTGGTTGGCGCCCTTTCTATGCCTCATGAAGACACGCAATTGTTCAGGACCCAACCTTTTATACGGTTATTGCAACAACCTGCGGGTGAGCATCATGCGGTCAGAGGTCACACGATCGAGCATCATGTGACCAAAGGTCAGGCGATCTGTGTCATGTGATCCAAGGTCAGGCGATCGGGTATCACGTGGTCAAAGGTCATGAGATCGGGCATCATGTGGTCAAAGGTCAGGCGATCAGGTGTCACGTGGTCAAAGGTCACGTTATCAGGCCTCGTGATCAAAGGTCAGGTGTTCGGGTGTCACGTGGTCAAAGGTCACGCCAGCAGGCATTCTGTGGTCAAAGATCAGGTGATCAGGTATCACGTGGTCAAAGGTCATGGTATCAGGTCTCGTGATCAAAGGTCAGGCGTTCAGATGTCATGTTGTCAAAGGTCACGCCATCGGGCCTCATGCAGTCAAAGGTCAGGTGATCAGGCATCATGTGATCAAGGGTCAGGCGTTTGGGTGTCACGTGATCAAAGGTCAGGCGATCGGGCGTCACGTGGTTAGAGGTCAGGAGATTGGGTTTCATGTGATCAGAGGTCACGTGCTCGTGCATCATGTGATCAGAGGTCATATGACCGAACCTCCGAGAATTGGCAGCCCATGCTGATTGAGGGGGGAGGGAGGAGACGGGTGTCAGATCCAGTGACCTCATGGCCCTGGAGTGGCAACTAGTCTCGATGTGATTGGGGGTTCTTTCGATGCAAGGCTATTTTCTTTTTCTTTTAAGCTGCGCTCAATAAAACAGACTCTTGTAACCTATCCCAGCGATCGTAAAACCCGCTGACAAACCACGATGGAATGAGTGCCGCGCAGAGAGCGAGCGGACATCTTGCCGAGCCTGCTCGCTGCAATCCCTTTACGGGCACGAATTGATTGGACCCATATATCCGTGCGTGAAGGACAGTTCCTGTCAGCTTATATCACCGGCTCCATAATGGTGCAATATGCTGCTAATTTAAGGCCCATTACTCATTTATTTTGAGGGAGGGAATTTAATCTTCTGGGTTTAATCGGTCTGGGTTTTTATAACCATTATAAATTGGGGGAGGCCTTTGAGTGGGGCGTTGCTTTTACAGACGCCCAAGAAACGCTTAAATCTTTCGACAGAGAACATCCGGGCTGCCTTCTATCTGTCCCAAGCGTGTTCCGGGGCCTCGTGATTTAGGAGACGGAATAAACTTCATTGCAGCTTTGAAACCGCGTAATATCCACAGCAGTACTCGTCCTCCACCAGCAGACAGCTAGCTACGTGCCCTCTCCCCTGTCTGGAGCACAGCCATTAGCTGCTCCACTGTCGGGTCCCATTGTCAGCAGGGACTGTCGCCAAATTGCAGACCGACACTGATGGGGAAAATTCACAAGAATGTCATTGGCTGCGCTGCGTGTCGGGACAGGCTCTCCCTAAATGCCCCGTTTTTGTGACTGTATTGTTTCTATATATCAGGCTGAAACCCAGCCTTGTTGCGACCGACTGCTTTCCCGTCTAAAACTTGAATATTGCATCAGATAATTAGCAATGTAGGAACAGGAGGAGGCCATTCAGCCCCTCGAGCCTGTTCCGCCATTCAGTGAGATCGTGGCTGATCTGTATCTTAGCTCCTTCTATCCGCCTTGGCTCCGTAACCCTGATCGAACAAAAACCTATCGCTCGGTTTTGACATTTTCAATTGACACCCGGCCTCAACAGTTTTCGTCGAGAGAGAGTTCCAGACTTCCACAGCCCTTTGTGTGAAGAAATGCTTCCTGACATCACCCCTGAACGTCCTGGCTCTAATTTTAAGTTCATGCCTTGTTGGGAACTTGCTGTGCGCAAATTGGCTGCCGTGTTTCCCACATTGCAACAGTAACTACACGTAATAAGTACTTCATTGGCTGTAAAGCGCTTTGGGACGTCCGGTGGTCGTGAAAGACGCTATATAAATGCAAGTCTTTCTTTTCTTGCGAAGGGCCTCGGGATGTCAATAAAGCATGGCTCAACTATTTTCTCTTCCTCAACCGCTTTGCGATAACTTCCTGATCCTAACTCGCGGAACTGGTCGGGACAGAGACCCATGGGTAACGTGTTGGACCATGTCTCCCCACTCTGGTTAATGAGGACAGCCAATCGCCACACGTTCAGCTGGGGTATGGTGCATTACTAAGCGAGTGGCACAGGTGTGACAAGGTGTGGTGTCTGTCTGTCTGTGTGTGTCTCTGTCTGTGGGTGTATCAATGTGTGTGTGTGTGCATATCTGTCTGTGTGTGCGTGCGTGTATGAATGCCTGTGTGTATCTGTGTCTGGCTCTGTGTGTGTCAATGTCTGTCCATCTGTCTCTGTGTGTGTGTGCATGTCTGTCCATCTGTCTGTCTGTGTGTCCATGTCTGTGTGTGTGCGTATTAGTATTACAGATACTGGTTTAACCCAGGCCTCCCTCAGTGAGATGCATCTGATGAACCCTCATAAATCGCATTCGAGTAATCTAATTTCTCTCTCTGCCCAATCTATTGTTGGAAGCTGGAAAGCGCGCAGTCTGTCTTTTAGCCTTAAAATCAATCAGATTAGCGAGGCCGGGGAATTACAGTCCATCTCGAGAAGGGTTTCTGTTTGATAGAGGAGCAGGAGACAGTTCGGACTGAGCACAGCCTTCCCCTGCCACCGCCTGTGGCCGGACCCAGCCCTGCAATACATGGCTCGCAATCCTCAGCTCATCACAATCGGCTCCCTTCACAACGTATCCCTGATTGCTTCCGGCGCAGTGACCGGAGGTGTTGGTGGCTGCGGGGGAGGGTCTCGGGTGTGAACGGGCAGCAGTCGGTCACCAGTCTGTTCCATCAGTGGTGCTGCCTGTGACCATCTTCTTGTCCTTCCAGAGGTTGCTCCTCACCCGGGCCCACGCCCCGCCCCCTCACCCATGCCCTGCCCCTTCGCCAAGGCCCCACCCCTCACCCACGCCCTCTCGCCCACGCCCCGCCCCTCGGCCCGCCCCCTCGCCCCACACCTTGCCCAAGCCCTGCCCCCTCACTCCCTCGCCCCATGCCCTGCCCCCTCGCCTAGGCGCCACCCCATCCCCTCGCCCCGCCACTCACCACGCCAGGCACCCTTGCCCCACCCCTTGCCCATGCCCCGCCCCCTCACTCCCTCCACCACTCCCCCTCACCCACACCCCGCCCCTCACCCGCTCCCCGCCCCGTCCCTCGCCCAATTGGTGAACCTGATGCCATTCAGCAAGTCACAAAGCCGAGCAGACTTTGGAGACCCTGCTCCAGGTGAGTTTATCGCCGCAACTGAGATTCTCAAAGCACACGAACCTCTGAACCCTCAGTGGCTCTGAGCCTTGGCATTGTGCGTGTGTACCTGTGCATGTCTCTGTGTGTGCGTGAACATCAGCCAGTGGCTCAGTGGGTAACACTCTCGTATCTCAGTCAGAAGGTTGTGGCTTCAAATCCCATTCCAGGAACTTGGGTACAAAAATCCGTGCTGACACTCCCAGGGCAGTACTGAGGGAGCGCCGCAATGTCGGAGGGGCAGTACTGAGGGAGCCCCGCACTGTCGGAGGGACAGTACTGAGGGAGCCCCGCACTGTCGGAAGGGCAGTACTGAGGGAGCCCCGCACTGTCGGAGGGGCAGTACTGAGGGACGCTGCACTGTCGGAGGGGCAGTACTGAGGGAGCGCCGCACTGTCGGAGGGGCAGTACTGAGGGAGTGCCTAACTGTCGCAGGGGCAGTACTGAGAATGCGCCGCACTGTCGGAGGGGCAGTACTGAGGGAGCGCCGCACTGTCGGAGGGGCAGTACTGAGGGAGCGCCGCACTGTCGGAGGGGCATTACTGAGGGACGCTGCACTGTCGGAGGGGCAGTACTGAGGGAGTGCCGCACTGTCGGAGGGGCAGTACTGAGAGAGCGCCGCACTGTCGGAGGGGCAGTACTGAGGGAGCGCCGCACTGTCGGAGGGGCAGTACTGAGGGAGCGCCGCACTGTCGGAGGGGCATTACTGAGGGAGCGCCGCACTGTCGGAGGGGCAGTACTGAGGGAGTGCCGCACTGTCGGAGGGGCAGTACTGAGAGAGTGCCGCACTGTCAGAGGTGCCGTCTTTCAGATGAGGCACAAAACTGAGGCCCCCGTTTACTCTCTCAGGTGGAGGTAAACGATCCCATGGCACTATTTGAGAAAGAGCAGCGGAGTACTCCCCGGGGAACGAACGTTGACGATGGCGACAGCACTTCGAACTCGACAAGTTGTGAACCCAAGCGAGGAGGTCATTCATTTGACCTCAGCAGAAAATCAGTGGTGGGAATAACTGATTAGGGGAGCGGGGGGTTGGGGGGGGGGATACTGGTTGGCAAACGGGTGGAGGGGGGCCATGCACTCTGAACCTCAGGCTTGGAGTAAGGGGCTTCCATTCCTGGTGATAAACGCCTTGGGACGGTAAGCACCCTCGAAATCAGCGACAACGCCTGCACGTGTCACCGAAACCCCTCCCCTCCCCCCAGGCACACACACGTACACACTCACACACAACATCATCATCGTCATAGGCAGTCCCTCAGAATTGAAGAAGACTCTAAAAGTGAGTTCTCAGGGTGACTGAACAGTACAATACGGGAATTACAGTTTCTGTCACAGGTGGGACAGACAGTCAATGAGGGAAAGGGTGGGTGGGGAGTCTGGTTTGCCGCACGCTCCTTCCGCTGCTGCGCTTGATTTTTGCATGCTCTCGGTGACGAGACTAGAGGTGCCCAACGCCCTCCCGGATGCACTTCCTCTACTTAGGGCGGTCTTTGGCCATGGATTCCCAAGTGCCAGTGGGGATGTTGCACTTTATCAGGGAGGCTTTGAGGGTGTCCTTGAAATGTTTCCTCTGCCCATCTGGGGCTTGCTTGCCGTGTAGGAGTTCTGAGTAGAGCGCTTACTTAGGGAGTCACGTACACACACACACTCGCACACACTCACACGCATACACACACGCACTCACACGTACGCGTACACGCACAAACGCGTACACGCACACATGCGTACTCACAGACACGCGCACACGTACACACGCGTACACGTACACACACGTACTCACATACACACGCACTCATTTACACATGCACACATGTATACACACACACTCACACATACTCACGTACTCATGCACACACGAAGTCACGTATGCACACACACACCCATGCACACACACTCACGCATGCACACTCTCACTCTCTCTCACACACACGTACACACGCGCACACACACACACACATGTACACACACTCTCAATCTCTCTCTCACACACACACGTACACACACTCTCTCTCTCTCTCTCTCACACACACACGTACACACGCACACACACACACACATGTACACACACTCTCAATCTCTCTCTCACACACACGTACACACACTCTCACTCTCTCTCTCTCACACACACACGTACACACGCACACACACACACACACGTACACACATTCTCAATCTCTCTCTCACACACACACATGTACATAACCACACACACACCCACCACCCCACCCCCTTCAGGAAGCTGCTCCTGGGTCCTGGTACCACCCACAGTGTGCAGCTCTGTAAATCAATGCACTTAGAAAGCGTCTAGTGCTGAGAGAGTTAAACAAACTTGAAGCTGTCAGCTTGGAAGGGGGGAAGGAGACGGGTGTGTGAATAATTATTCCCGAGTTACTGAGCCGAATGGATTCTGTTTGCCCTGCTTTAATTGGCTCGTGTCTAAGTGGGTCCCTGACTGCAGCCACACACCAGGAGCACAAAGACCTTTCCTTTAAATGTTGTTTAATGGTAAAGTTTTTCGTGCTGAATCCGCCCACGTGAGATTGCAGACTCCTCCTGCCCTGTCCAAGGGCATTCTCAATATCACGTTTCTGCTGCTCATATTTCCCGCAAGAACTAACCCTGTGCAGCCTTCGATTTCCTCTTACTGTAAAGGCTGGTGGGCTGTGGATGGATTGCTTGGTGCTGTGGGGGGGGGGGAGGGAGGGAGCGGATGGGCCAGGAGGCTGGGTCATTGAATATATTTAAGGTGCAGATAGACAGATCTTTGAACAATAGGGGAGTCAAGGGATATGGGGAGTGGGCGGGGAAGTGGAGCTGAGTCCATGATCTTATTGAATGGCGGAGCAGGCTCGAGAGGCCGTATGGTCTACTCCTGCTCCTATTTCTTATGTCCTTATGGAAGGGGAGGGGAGAGGGACCGGCGGCAAGCGCTGGGCCACCTCGGGACGCACCGGCATTGCAGATGGATCGCAGTAAGTCCCGCCCTTGCCTCAGGCTGAATGACACGGCGATGGCTCTCTCGGTGGAGCAGCTGCCCCCACCCCCCGGCCGGGGGTCACCGAAGGGGCACGACCTCCACCCTTGATGAGAGGGAAGCGCGCTCAGAGAGGGGACACTCAGTAAAACATGGCACCGCTTGTGCAGCCCTCAAGCTTGCCATTGCGTATTTCCAAACTCTTCCTCACCCGCTGGGCCACTGCACAGGGCAGTTAAGATTGGCATGGGACTGGAGTCACCTGTAGGCCCAGACTGTATAAGGAAGCAGGCTTCCTTCCCCACAGGGCGTGAGTGAAACAGAGAATCATCAGAAATTTCGACCTCAGAAGGGGGCCATTTCGGCCCATTGTGTCCGCGCCGGCCGACAAAGAACTATCCAGCCTAATCCCACTTTCCAGCTTTTGGTCTATAGCCCTGTAGGTTACTGCATTTCAAGGGCACATCCAATTACTATTTAAATGCTATGAGGGTTTCTGCCTCTACCACCCTTTCAGGCAGTGAGTTCCAGACCCCCACCACCCTCTGGGTGAAATTCTTTTTCCTCATCTCCCCTCGAATCTTTCAACCAATTACTTTAAATCTATGCCCCCTGGTTGTTGACCCCTCTGCTAAGGAAAACAGGTCCTTCATATCCACTCTATTTAGGCCCCTCATAATTTTATACACCTCAATGAGGTTTCCCCTCAGCCTCCTCTGTTCCAAAGAAAACAAACCCAGCCGATCCAATCTTTCCTCATCGCTAAAATTCTCCAGTCCAGGCAACATCCTGGTAAATCTCCTCGGTACCCTCCATAGTGCAATCACATCTTTCCTGTAATGTGTTGCCTTGAAGGTGGGAAAAAACATCAGCAGGGTCACGGGGTAAGAGCGGGTGGGGGTGGGAGTAATTGGCCGGCACAGGCACGATGGGCCGAACGGCCTCCTTGTGTGCTGTATCGATCTATGTTTATAATTCTTCCATCGGGCCATGTCGAAGTTGACTGTCAGAGTAAATTGCTGCAAACACTCAGCAGGTCCAGCAGCATCTGAGGAGTGTCGGGTTGCCACCTCTGCTCAGACACCCGCTGTGGAAGTTTCACCCACATGATCTCCTGCCCCCAACCATCCCGCCCTGTCGAGCAGCCATTTTCCCCCTCACCTCCAATATTTTACAGCAACGTAATGAAAGCGTTCACGGAACATTTTTTTAAACAAAGAGATTTTTGTTTTAATGCACCAATTATTTTTTTTTCCTCCTGGGCATTGCTCGTGGAAATTAATCGTTCCTTCCTTGACAATCCTAGAGGGTTGGTGTAATGCATGCACCTGTGTGCATGCTCCCAGGTTTGTAGAGCTGTTGAAAAAAAAAAAGGGCATTTGAAAACTGTTTGGAGTGTTCCCCCACCCCCACTCCTTTAATAAGTGGGCACTTGATTTAATTGTTTTTTGTCTTGCAACAAAATAGTTGTAGAGCTGTTGATTGCCATCCTTGTCTGCCGTCCGGACACGCCATGGCGCACCATCTTGCCATCCGGAGGAGGCGGAGGTCCCCAATGGCATGCTCGCTACGCGGGAGTCCTCCATTTATTTATTGGGGACTTGGCCTGGAGGGTGGTGCACGGAGCAGTCCCGTGCAATAAATTTTTAAGTCTGTTCACGGGCTCCCAGGCCGCCTGCAATTTCTGCGGTCTGGAAGAGTCCGTGTTCCACGTTTTTATGGAGTGTGCGAGGTTGCAGCCCCTGTTCCATTACTTAAAGGGGCTGCTCCTCAATTTCTGGCTGCACTTCAGTCCCACACTCCTGATCTTTGGGCACCCTGTGCGGAGGGGAGCGGGCAGGTCGGAAGGCCTCATGGTAGGGCTGCTCCTGGGCATGGCCAAGGGGGCCATCAGCCAGTCCAGGCAGCGGGCAGTCGAGGGGGTCGTTCAGCCCGACTGCCTGCCTCTCTTCCATGGTTACATCTGAGCCAGGGTGTCCCTGGAGATGGAGCACGCGGTGTCCATCGGTATGCTCGCGGCCTTCCGAGGGACTGGAGTGCGTCATCATCCCCGACAACAGGATTTTAATTTGATAAAGTTCCTGAGAGGCCAGAATTTTAAAATCGAGGTGTTGCTCAACCGGGAGCCAGTGTCGATCAGCGAGCACAGGGGGTGATGGGTGAGCGGGACTCAGTACGAGTTAGGACACGGGGCAGTGAGCACAGTGGGTGATGGGTGAGCGGGACTCGGTGCGAGTTAGGACACAGGGCAGCGAGCACAGTGGGTGATGGGTGAGCGGGACTCGGTGCGAGTTAGGACATGGGGCAGCCGAACTTTAGATGAGCTGAAGTTAATGGCGGGTGGAATGTGTGTGAGCCGAGGGGAATGGATGCATGGACAAGCTGGCAAAGAGCACAAGGCCCCCCCAGAGCGGGGAATGTAACCAGGGTTCTTTGTGAATTGAATTGAAAGATTTCTATTCAATTATTAGGAACTAAAAACATTCTGCAAAACACAGGAGCTGAAATTGCCCCTTTCTATAAGGCCCATGGCTGCCTGAAAACAGTGGCCATGGATCGGTGTGGACTGGCCACCAAGTCTCCGCGGAGGGGCCGCCATTTTAGAAATTTCCCTTCCTCGGTTTTGGAGCCCCGCCTGTTATATCGCAGCAGTGTGCTCGCGCCAACCCCTTGCCCCTTGCCCCTTTCTGGAATTGTCCTGCCAACACTGTCTGTGCCCTCTCTGGCTGGGCAGCACGGACGCCCTTAAAGGTGAGGTGGCACTGCCGGCGACATCATGTTATTTGTTTTGTCGGCTGACTACCAGGTCGGGCCGACAATTATGGCCGCGGGTTCGGCTGGGCCGCCAACAGACAGCCTGGCACCCCTAACCCTAACCCTAACCCAACCCTAACCCTAACCCCTCTTGGTTGCCAGGCCGCTGGCCCGGCCAAAACCCTCCCTGGTGTCCCAGTGTTTTCCACAAAAGTGGCTGCAGAGTTCGGAGCGGCCCGCCCCTTTAACTGAAGGGGAGGGACGCTGTAACGTGCCGGCGTAATTATGTCATCAGTTCACCACCCCGACCCGCCCCACCTCCGCCCCAACAATGAGGCCACTTCTGCCCCGCTTTAACAAAAAGCAGGAAGTGCTGCACATCTCCTGATTGGCTGCCCCGTGCAATTCCGATCAAAAGCGGTCGGTGAGACTTATTTCGGGCAGTGGACAACTTTATCCCCCGAGTCTGGTTCTCACGGGCTGTGAGTTACTGTGTGTAGCTGGTGTGGAGAAACGGCTTCCAGTTCCCGGAATGAGTGAGATGTATACTTCCTGCGCGATTCAAATCCGCCAATTTCTAAATGATTGACTCTTTTGGGGACAGGTTGCCCCTGCTGTTGAGTCGCTGCCCTACGGGTGAGCATTGCGGCATCGACTGCTGTTCGGAAATATCCATCCATCACCTGCACTGTCGCTGTTTCTCCAGGACACAGCCTACACAATCTGCGGGGAATCTATCCTGAGATCTCCCATGCTCCAGCTCTTCCATCACGGCTCCCTTTCTGTTCCATTGTGTTCACTGAAGTGAAGGGGCTGCAGAGCTGAGAATGGATGAGATTCCATTATATGCTTGGCGATGTTCCATCAACTTCACAAACAAACATAAACAGAGGGCTTCAGTCTCTTACCCAGCTTCCTCCCACTGTTTGAATTCCAGTGAACAAAATGATCCTCCCACTTTCTCCCGGCTGCACAGAATTCCAACGCACAAAACTTCCTTTCCATTTGGTCCTGTAGTATTGAGGTCCAAAGATTTCTTCCTCTTCTTCCGTAGCAACAATGCAAATCAAACATCAATATCCAAGTTGGATATCCAGGCGTAACAGCATGGATATCTTGTAGGCTGCCTGCGAATTCCCTCTGAGGGCAGTGCTCGATGATGAGCTCCAGGGTCTGATTAGGAGCTCCACAGTCGCATGATGGAGATGCTTTAATCTTCCACCTATGGAGAAGGTGGCAGCATCGACCGTGACCAGTTCTGAGGCGGTTGATGGTTGTCCACTGTTTGCGAGGAAGGTTTGTACTGTAGGCTCCTCCATGACGAATCCATTCCTTATGTTGCAGTTCTTCCAAGCATTTCGCCGTCGGTCATCAAGGTCGAGGGGAGGTCGCTGAAGGCCTTTGGCCATGATCCAAAATGGCCTTCTCGATCTGAGATGGGTTGGTGGTAGGTTGTTCAAGTCGGCCTGGATCGGCATGCTGGTGTAACGGTTGTATTCTCTGGTTGTAAGTCCAAAGTTCCAATTGCCTTCCCAGCCATTGCAATTGCTGTGAATTCCAATGGACCAAACCCCTTCTGAGTCCCACTTTCAACGACAAAGGATCAATCCCCTTCACATTAACTCCATTCTTTTGAATTACAATCCCCTTTCCAGGAATTGTCCTTTATTTGGGATTCCAGATGAATGAACCCCTTCCTGTTCACTTCCCTTGCATGGAATTACAAACCACTTTTCGAACCATTCTATTGTGTGGGATTCCGATGGTCCAAACCGATGGTTATGGGTTACAGATTGAAGATGAAGCCCCTATTTTAAAAAGGAGGCAGACAGAAAGCAGGAAACTATAGACTGGTTAGCTTAACATCTGTCGTTGGGATAATGCTGGAGTCCATTATTAAGGAAGTAATAGCGGGACATTTAGAAATGCATAATTCAGTCAAACAGATTCAGCATGGTTTTATGAAAGGGAAATCATGTTTGACAAATTTGCTGCAGTTCTTTGAGGGTGTAACGAGCAAGGTGGATAAGGGGGTACCAGTGGATGTAGTATATTTGGATTTCCAGAAGCCATTCGATAAGGTGCCACATAAAAGATTACTGCACAAGATAAAAGTTCATGGGGTTGGGGGTAATATATTAGCATGGATAGAGGATTGGCTAACTAACAGAAAACAGAGAGTCGGGATAAATAGGTCATTTTCTGGTTGAAAAACAGTAACTAGTAGGGTGCCGCAGGGATTGGTGCTGGGGCCTCAACTATTTACAATCTGTATTAATGACTTGCATGAAGGGACCGAGTGTAACGTAGACAAGTTTGCTGATGATACAAAGATGGGTGGGAAAGCAAATTGTGAGGAGGACACAAAAAATCTGCAAAGGGATATAGACAGGCTAAGTGAGTGGGCAAAAATTTGGTAGATGGAGTATAATGTAAGAAAATGTGAGGTTATCCACTCTGGCAGAAAAAATTGAAAAGCAAATTATAATTTAAGTGGCAAAAAGTTGCAAAGTGCTGCAATACAGAGGGACCTGGGGGTCCTTGTGCATGAAACTCAAACAGTTAGTATGCAGGTACAGCAAGTAATCAGGAAGTTAAATGGAATGTTGGCCTTTATTGCAAGGGGGTTAGAGTATTAAAGCAAAGAAGTCCTGCTACAACAAACACGGTATTGGTGAAGCCAGATCTGGAGTATTGCATACAGTTTGATCTCCATATTTAAGGAAGAATATACTTGCATTGCAGGCTGTTCAGAGAAGGTTCAATGGGTTGATTCCGGAAATGAAGGGGTTGACTTATGAAGATAGGTTGAGTAGGTTGGGCCTATACACATTGGAGTTCAGAAGAATGAGAGGTGATCTTATCGAAACATATAAGATAATAAGAGGGCTCGACAAGTTGGATTCAGAGAGGATATTTGAAGTCATAGGGGAAACTAAAACTAAGGGGCATAGTCTCAGAATAAGGGGCCGTCCATTTAAAACTGAGATGAGGAGGAATTTCTTCACTCAGAGAGTTGTTAACCTGTGGAATTCTCTGCCCCAGAGAGCTGTGGAGGCTGGGTCATTGGATATATTCAAGAGGGAGTTAGATATGGCCCTTACGGCTAAAGGGATCAAGGGGTATGGAGAGAAAGCAGGAAAGGGGTACTGGGTGAATGATCAGCCATGATCTTATTGAATGGTGGTACAGGCTCGAAGGGCCAAATGGCCTACTCCTGCAACTATTTTCTATGTTTCTGTAAGTCCATGATCAGATCAGCCATGATCGTATTAAATGGCGGAGCAGGCTCGAGGAGCCGTATGGCCTACTCCTGCTCCTATTTCTTATGTTCTTATGTTCTTAAGTTCTAAATAAAAATGTTGTTCCGTGTTGAAATGATGCACTCCAGTCCCTCCAGCACCCACCTCACGAGGAAGGCCGCGAGCGTACCAGTGGACACTGCGTGCTCCATCTCCAGGGACACCCTGCCGCAAACGTCGCTGGCAAAATAGAGAGGCAGGCAGTCGGGCCGAACGACCCCCTCAACAGCCCTCTCCTCTCCACCTTGGCCAGGCCCGGGAGCGGTCCGACGAGGTACTCTGCTGAGCCGCTCCCCTCCGCACCGGGTGCCCAAAGATCAGGAGCGTGATGAAGCCCAGTACTCTCCGCCCCTTGCGTGGCGAGCTCAATCCCTCGATGGTGTTGATCTGCAGCGCTGCACTTGATATCTTTTGCGGGACTGCTTAAACAGTCCAGAGTCTGATGGGTTGCCACCCAACGGCTCTCCAATGTTTCGGGTTTTGGCACCGTGCACATAGTTAATTGAAGTAAGTTGGCAGCTGAGTAGAGAATAATAGGATTGAAGATCGACACAACTCAGAGCCAGAACTCCGACTATACACTGCTGCATCATTAAAGAGGAGCTGTGCTCAGCTGAATTGCTGAAGAACCTTCGAAGTGGTTCTTTCCAGGAACGGTAACCCTAGTAAATTTAGCCTGGTCTCCTCGTTGTTGCTTGCTAAGGACTCAGGACACGTGTTAAGATTGTAAGAAATTGAGCCTTTTAAATTAGCGGAGCGGTGTTCCGACTAAACGCTTGGAAAGGTCTGTCAGCTTGGAATCGACTCGACTTTTTGGAGCCTGCTGAGGTATAATGTATCCTGTTAGCCCATAACTAGATCTGGCAGAATCCCACATGCCTCAATAGGGCTCAGGATATAGTAAGGGATTTATTAATGGTACATTTATCCGGTCAGAGAGCCTGTCTGATGGCCGACTTCACTCCCACGTGTCCCCAAAACTCCATTGCCATGGAAATGGACACTGGCAATAGAGATGATGGGAAAACAAACCAAGTTTGCAGAGCCCATCCAGAGAGAGTTTTGGACCTTGGAACGAGCTCTCTCTTACGCTGGGTGTGAGCTAGATGCTGCCCATCTGTTACCAGAGAATAAAATTGAATGTTCATTGGTGACAGAGTTCGGCGATATGATACTGTGTCTGCTCAGTTTGTCTGCCAGTCACCAGTAATCATCATCATAGGCAGCCCTTCGGGGTCGAGGATGACTTGCTTCCACACTAAAAATGAGGACTCAGGTGACTGATTAGCTCATTATTAAACGGTGGAAGATGCCTGTGCGTGGATTCTTTTAACGTGGGATGGCCATTGCACACCAGCCACCACACGGGCTTGACAGACAGTCTTGGTCCAATGGCAAGGGGGTCCAAGACGACTAGAGACCAGGCTCTGATGCAAGGACCTAGCACACACCAACTCAAACATACTCCTACTGTCCTCCTTCCCAAAGGACCTCTCCCTACGTGGAGTTCAGAGTACGCAATGTGAGCCTCACCACCTCACAGGCTCGCTATTAGGCCGTGCTGAGCCTGCCCTTGGTCTGTCCACGCTGCTCCACCTCTGGGCTCTGACCTCCCCGCTCCTCCGTGCCTCGTCCGTCCTCTCCTCGCCGGTCCTGACCTCCGCTCCTCGCAGATTCCGATGGATTCAGAGATAACCATTCATCTCATTTGCAATACAAGGCATGAAAGAACTTGCATTTATATAGCGCCGTTCACAACCTCAGCACGTCCCAATGTAGTCACTGCTGTAACGTAGGACACACAGCAGCCAATTTGCGCACAACAAGCTCCCACAAAATAGTGATGTGATAATGACCAGATAATCTGTTTTCATAGAATCATAGAAATTTACAGCACAGAAGGAGGCTATTTTGGCCCCTCATATCCGCGCCAGCCGACAAAGAACTACCCAGCCTAATCCCACTTTCCAGCTCTTGGTCCGTAGCCCTGTGGGTTACGGCACTTCAAGTGCACATCCAAGTACTTTTTAAATGTGGTGAGGATTTCTGCCTCTATCATCCTTTCAGGCAGTGAGCTCCAGACCCCCACCACTCTCTGGGTGAAGAAATTTATCCTCAAATCTCCTGTAAGCCTCCGACCAATTACTTTAAACCCCTGATTATTGACCACTAAGTTTTAGTGAGGTTGATTGAGGGATAAATATTGGCCAGGACACCAGGGATAACTCCCCTGCTTTCCCTCGAAATAATGCCATGGGATCTTTCATGTCCACCTGAGAGGGCAGACAGGGCCTCGGTTTAACGTCTCATCTGAAAGACAGCACCTCAGACAGTGCAGCTCCAGTGTGGTGCTGAGGGAGTGATGCACTGTCGGAGGGGCAATGCTGAGGGAGTGCTGCACTGTTGGAGGTGCCGTCTTTCGGATGAGACGTTAAACCGAGGGCCCCGTCTGCCCTCTCAGGTGGACATAAAAGATCCCATGGCACTATTTCGAAGAAGAGCAGGGGAGTTATTGCCGGTGTCCTGGGCCAATATTTATCCCTCAATCAACTCTAAAGCAGAGTATCTGACCATTATCACATTGCTGTGCTGTGCACAAATTGGCTGCTGCGTTTCCCACATTACAACAGTGACTACACTCCAAGAGTGGCTGTGAAGCACTTTGAGACGTCCTGAATTCATGAAAGGTGCTATAGAAATGCAAATCTTTTAAAAAATATTGTCAATTGGTGGGGTGGCAGGTGGGAAATGGGCGTTTCTCCGGGAGGTCACATGATGAAATTTCCAGTAATACTTCCAGAGTTGGCAACTCTACACTCAAAGGGCGAGGTCTCAGCAAATCGATCAAACATTGTCCTCTGGGATCGCTGATTGACCGAGAGACTGCTGCAGTTAACGTCCTTGTCTTTGACCCTTATTTGTTGTGTTATCAGCTGAACATTCCCATGTGCACTGTGTGTGTGTGAGTGTGTCTGCGTGAGTGTGACTGTGTGACAGTGTGTGTGTGAGACTGTGTGCGTGTGTGTGCGCTCGCTGTGTGTGTGAGAGAGAGTGTGTGTGAGAGAGAGTGTGTGCGTGACATTGTACATGCGAATGTGTGTGCGTGTGTGTGTGCATGTTGGCAGAGATGCTGCACGTCGAGAGTGCATCCCGCACACGAGGGGTGAGGGGAGTCACCCCAAAACTGCGTTATCTGCACAACGCTATCAGTGCAAAAAGGGGGCGAGCAGTCTTCTCCAACTTATTTACTGCTTCCCCGCGCGAGTGTTCAACCTGAGAATCCTCGCCATATTGCAATTGTGTCTTGTCCCCCCACCACTGTACCCCCACACATCTCATTCTGTATTATGTAAGGTCATGATACTTGTACTTGTAGGTCGTGTTATGAATAAAGTGGCTTTTCTTGGATGACGAAGGTCAAACAAGAGCTTTTGTCGGTCTCGTTCGAAATAAAAAAAAGACTTGCATTTCTAAAGCTCCCTTCACAACCTCAGGACGTCCCAATGCACTTTACAGCCAATGAAGTGCTTTTGAAGTGTGGTCACTGTAGGAAACGTGACAGCCAATGTGCGCACAGCAAACTCCCACAAACAGAAATGTGATAATGACCAGATAAACTGTTCCAGCGATGTTGGTTGATTTTGGCCCCAGGACACCGGCGATAAATCCCCTGCTCTTCTTGACATAGTGCTCTGGGAGCTTTCTTCGTGCACCTGAGAGGGCCTGGGTTTAACGTCTCATCCGAAAGACGGCACCTCCGACAGTGCTGCGCTCCCTCAGCACCGCACTGGAGTGTCAGCCTAGATTTTTGTGCTCTAGTCTCTGGAGCGGGATTTGAACCCACAAACCCAGTTTCAAAACTAGGGATGTAGAATGTATAGTTTGACTTTCAACAGGATCCGATAGATTTTTCGATGCAATTTATAAGGCCCAAGTTGGTACTTTTAACAGAGTTTACAACATGCCTTGAAACATGAAAGACCATCAACAACGACAACTTGTATTTATATAGCGCCTTTAACATTATAATACGCCCTAAGGCGCTTCACAGGAGCATTATCAAACACCGAGCCACATTCGGAGATATTAGGACAGATGACAATAAGCTTGGTCAAAGAGGTAGGTTTTAAGGAGCCTCT
Source organism: Pristiophorus japonicus (assembly GCF_044704955.1). Classification (NCBI taxonomy): domain Eukaryota; kingdom Metazoa; phylum Chordata; class Chondrichthyes; family Pristiophoridae; genus Pristiophorus; species Pristiophorus japonicus. The sequence continues at coordinate 53,309,264 of NC_091998.1, forward strand.
TAAAGGAGGAGAGAGAGGTAGAGAGGTTTAGGAAGGGAATCGAGAGCTTGGGGCCCAGGCAGCTGAAGGCACGGGCACCAATGGTGGAGCGATGGAAATCAGGGATGCTCAAAAGGACAGAATTGGTGGAAGGTTGTGAACAATATTCCCTTCAAGTATTTAGAACTTTTATTTCGGAATTTTGAACGGGCCGCAATGCTCCCCAAAAATGACAGGGAGCATTGGTTGTGGGGCTGACAGAGGTTACAGAGATCGGTGAGGGGAGGGGTGGAGTGGGGGGGTGGTGGGAGGCGAGACCATGGTGGGATTTGAAAACAAGGATGAGAATTTTAAAATCGATAGTTGCCCTCCAAGTCAAACATCGTCCCAACTTGGATATGTAGCGTAGTTCCTTCATCGTTACTGGTTCAAAGTCCTGGCACTCCCTCCCCAGCAGCACCTCGGGAACACTCTGGTTCAAGAAGCAGGCCCACCACCTTCTCAAGGACAACTCGGAATGGACGACGAATGCTGGCTTTGCCAGCAATGCCCACATCCCGGGCATAAGCAAGAAAGAAAGGCTTGCATTTATATAGCGACTTTCATGACCACCGGACGTCTCAAAGCGATTAACAGCCAATGAAGTACTTTTGAAGTGTAGTCGCTGTTGTAATGTGGGAAACGTAGCAGTCAATTTGCGCACAGCAAGCTCCCACAAACAGCAATGTGATAATGACCAGATACTCTGAGATTTTTTTTGTTATGTTGATTGAGGGATAAATATTGGACCAGGACACCGGGGATAACTCCCCTGCTCTTCTTCGAAATAGTGCCATGGGATCTTTGACGTCCTGAGAGGGCAGACAGGGCCTCGGTTTAACGTCTCATCCAAAAGACGGCCCCTCCGACCGTGCGTCGCTCCCTCAGCACTGCACTGGAGTGTCAGCATAGATTTTTTTTTCCCACAACCTTCTGACCCAGAGGCGAGAGTGTTACCCACAGAGCCACAGCTGATCAAAGGGCAAAAGGGCACTCCAAGTTAAAGCTAAATATCTTAAAAAGTGTAACTGGAAAGAGAGACATCAGTAAGAAAGGGTGAAGGAGAGAAATATATATATAAAGGCTCAGATTGATAAAGAGATTGTTGGCAAATCATTACTTTACATTGATCTCTAGCGAGCCCCACAAGGGCATTTTGCAAACTGATTGGATTTTGCAAGCAGGCTGTATGTCAGACACACTGAGAGCATTTTTGGAGGATGCCCAGTTAAATGAAACAGCGTGGAAAGATAAATGTGCTGCAATAACATCAGCTCACAGAGACTGTACAATCCAGCAGGTGCACGGCACGTTGCTTGTGGCTCAATAAGGGGCGGGGGAAATGTTACATTCTGCAGTATTTCTCCAAGGCCGTAAAGAGCGATGATTTCTGTCTGCGGCGAGATACCCTTTATCGCTGCTGGGGTTTTATTTTACCTCTTTTACCTTTGTAAATCATGCTTTATATCCAGCACTCAAACCCGTCTTCCCGACTGAATTATTGCTCCTCCCGCCTCACTTCCAGGAACTTAACATTCCTTTGTTCTCTCTCCTACTGCTTTCAACGTGGTGCCAATTCTGTATCAAACAGGAGCCACATCGGGAATAGCTTCTTCATGCAAAGGGTGGTTTGAAATCTGGAACTCTCTGCCCCCCAAAAGGCTGTGCCTTCTGCGGGTCAATTGCATAGTATCAGCTGTGGCTCAGTGCATGGCACACTCGCCTCTGAGTCAGAAGGTTGTGGGTTCAAGTCCCACCCAAGGGATTGGAGCACAAAAAGATCTGGATGGAGCTGCCCGGTGCTCGGCCTGGCCACTGCTGACCAGGTGCTCGAGGCAAGAACAGGCTACGGCCCTGTATGAATAAATTAGAACATAAGGAAACAGGAGCAAGAGTCGGCCATTTGGCCCCTAGAGTCTGCTCCCCAATTCAATGCGATCATGGCTGATAGGATCTTGGGCTCAGCTCCACTTCCCTGCCCATTCCCCGTAACCTTTGACTCCCTTATTGTTCAAAAATCTGTCTATCTCCACCTTAAATATATTCAATGACCCAGCCTCCACAGCTCTCTGGGGGTAGAGAATTCCACAGATTCACGACCCCAAGAGAGAAGAAATTCCTCCTCATTTCCGTTTTAAATGGACGACCCCTTATTCTGAAACTATGCCCCCTAGTTCAAGATTCCCCCACGAGGGGAAACGTCCTCTCTGCATCTACCCTGTCAAGACCCCTCAGAATCTTATATGTTTCAAGAAGATCACCTCTCATTCTTCTAAACTCCAATGAGGACAGGCTCAACCTTTCTTCATAAGACAACCCCTTCATCTCAGGAATCAACCGAGTATACCTTCTCCGAACTGCCTCCAATGCAAGTATATCCCTCCTTAAATACGGAGACCAAAACTGTACGCAGTACTCCAGGTGTGGCCCCACCAATGCCCTGTACGTTTGTAGCAATTAGCTGGCTGAAAGATCACTGAGCATTTCTTGCAGTGATCCTTGTCTTGCTGTTCTTGGGCAACAGTTGAAAGGGATAGTGTTGGCATTTCTAAAATCCAACTGATGAATTATTTATTGAAGTTTCATTTCTGCAAATGCTTGTGTGGATTGCACGGTGGGGCGTGATGCAGAATGAGGATTAGGAATCCATAGAATTGATCAGACACTTGTACCTCGACTGCCATCCTGCTGGCATTACTCGCCACAGACCATTGTGCTGTGTCGCTGCTATTCTAACACAATAGTTTGCAATCAATGAAAATATTTTTAATATTCAAAGGTGTTATATATGTGGACTTGTATTTACTCTGTACAGCCACCAGAGGGCTCATTCCCCAGAGTCCCAAAGGATCCCATAATCCCTTGGGAGCACAGGTATTTAAGAAGGCATCATAGGTTGGAGAGGCACTCTGGAGACACTCACGGTTGGAGAGGCACTCACGGTCACACTTTACTTTGAGCTCACAGTGTTCAGTCTGACTCTTCTCCATACACAACAACTGGTGACGAGATACAGATAGCGAACCCAAAGATGCAGAGAACAGTGGGCACCCTGGAGACATTTTCAGAGGGCGATGATTGGGAAACTTTTGTGGAGCGACTCGACCAATACTTCGTGGCTAACAAGCTAGATGGGGAAGAGAGCACCCCCAAATAAAGGGCGATCCTCCTCACCGTCTGTGGGGCACCAACTTATGGCCTCATGAAGAATCTGCTCACTCCAGCGAAACCCACGGAGAAATCATACGACGATTCGTGCACACTGGTCCGAGAACATTTGAACCCAAAGGAAAGCGTTCTCATGGCAAGGTACCAGTTCTACACGTACAAAAGATCTGAAGGCCAGGAAGTGGCGAGTTAGGTCACCAAGCTGAGACGCCTTGCAGGACATTGCGAATTTGAAGGACATTAGGAGCACATGCTCAGAGACTTTTTCATACTTGGCATTGGCCAGGAAACCATACTTCGCAAACTTTTGACTGTAGAGACCTCAACCTTGAGTAAGGCCATAACGATAGCCCATTCGTTCATTACCACCATTGACACTACGAAGCAAATCTCTCAGCACACAAGTGCTGCTCCAAATACTGTGAACAAAGTGATGTTGTTTTAGAATCGTAACGTACAGGGCAGGTCACACATACCTGCAGCTACAAGTCCACAGATGTCTCAGAGTCCACTATCAAGGGTGATGAATGCAAGGCCATTAACACCTTGTTGCCGCTGCGGGGGTGATCATTGTTTCCATTCATGCCGATTCAAAGGATACGTTTGCAAGGGCAGTGGAACAATGGGACACAAGCCTGTTAAACCTGCAAACCACCACATTGCAGAGGAGGACAGATCCACGGAGGATCACGATGAACCAGAGCTTCAGATAGAGGAGGCAGAGGTACATGGGGTGGACACATTCACCACAAATTGTTCCCCGATAATGCTGAATGTTGAACTAAATGGACTCCTGGTGTCAATGGAGCTGGACACGGGCACGAGCCAGTCCATCATGGGCAAAAAGACTTTAGAAAGTTTGTGGTGCAACAAGGCCTCAAGGCCAGTCTTAATTCCAGTTCGCACAAGACTAAGAACTTACACTAAAGAACTGATTCCTGCAATCGGCAGTGCTACCGTAAAGGTCTCCTACGATGGAGCGGTGCATAAGCTACCACTCTGGGTGGTATCAGGCGATGGTACCATGCTGCTCGGCAGGAGCTGGCTGTGAAAGATATGCTGGAACTGGGACGATGTCTGAGCGCTATCGCCCGCTGACGACATTTCGTGTCCCCAGGTCTTAAACAAACTTCCTTCGCTGTTCGAACCAGGCATCGGGAAATTCCAAGGAGCAAAAGTGCAGATCCACCTAATTCTGGGTGCATGACCCATCCAACACAAGGCGAGAGCAGTACCGTATATGATGAGAGAAAGGGTAGAGATTGAGCTAGACCGGCTGCAACGAGAGGGTATCATTTCACCGATCGAGTTCAGCGAGCGGGCCAGTTCTATTGTCCCAGTCCTCAAGGGAGATGGCACCGTCAGAATCTGTGGCGATTGCAAAGTAACTAACAATCGTTTTTCCCTGCAGGACCAATACCCACTACCAAAAGCCAATGACCTCTTTACAACGCTGGCGGGAGGAAAGATGTTCACGGAGCTGGATCTGACTTCAGCCTACATGACGCAGGAACTGGAGGAATCATCAAAGGCCCTCACCTGCATCAACACGCACAAAGGTCTTTTTGTTTATAACAGCTGCCCGTTTGGAATCTGATCAATGGCGGCGATACTCCAGAGAAACATGGAAAGTTTACTGAAGTTGGTCCCGCACACCGTGGTCTTCCAGGACGACATTTTGGTCACAGGTCGGAACACAGTCGAGCACCTGCAGAACCTGGAGGAGGTTCTTCGTTGAATCGCGAACCGCGTGGGGCTCAGGTTAAAATGCTCGAAGTGCATTTTCCTGGCCCCTGAAGTGGAGTTCCTGGGAAGGAAGATTGCAGCGGACGGCATCAGGCCCGCCAACGCGAAGACGGAGGCAATCGAGAACGCACCGAGGCCACAGAACGTGACGGAGCTGCGGTCGTTTCTGGGACTCTTGAACTACTTTGGTAACTTCTTACCGGGTCTCAGCACCCTGCTAGAACCATTACATGTCTTACTATGAAAAGGGGGTGAATGGGTTTGGGGCAAAAGCCAAGAAAATGCCTTTGTAAAAGCAAGAAAATTGTTATGTTCAAACAAATTGCTTGTGTTGTATGATCCATGTAAGCGTTTGGTACTAGCATGTGATGCATCGTCATATGGCGTCGGGTGTGTATTGTAACAAGCTAATGATTTTGGGAAACTGCAACTGGTTGCTTATGCATCCAGGAGTCTGTCTAAGGCTGAGAGAGCCTACAGCATGATTGAAAAAGAAAATGCATCAATACCTGTTTGGGCTAAAATTCGAATTGGAAACTGACCATAAGCCACTTGTATCCCTGTTTTCCGAGAGTAAAGGGATAAATACCAACGCATCAGCCCACATCCAGAGATGGGCGCTCACATTGTCCGCATACAACTACGCCATCCGTCACAGGCCAAGTACAGAAAACTGCGCCGATGCTCTCAGTAGGCTGCCATTGCCCACCACGGGGATGGAAATGGCACAGATCTAGCCATTGTTATGGAAGCATTTGAGAGTGAGCAATCACCCATCACTGCCCAGCAGATCAAAACCTGGACAAGCCAGGACCCCTTATTGGGCCCAAGTTTCCACATGATTCGCGCCTGATTTTTAGGAGCAACTGGTGGAGAACGGACTATCTTAGAAATCACAATTCTCCACATTTTTTTTTCTGCAGTTCTCGTCAGGTAGAACAGTTCTACTTTGGAACAGAATTTTTTCTTCAAAAGGGGGCGTGTCCGGCCATTCACGCCTGATTTGAAAGTTTCCACAGTGAAAACGTACTCCAAACTAAAGTAGAATGGAGCAAGTGAAGATTTTTGTAGAACTGAAAAAACCTGTTCTACACATTAAAAAATCAGGCGCAGGTTACAAATTAGGCGTCCAGAACGAGGTGGGGGGGGGAAGGGAAGTCATTAAATTCTAATAAATCCTTATTTATACTTATACAAATATTATACAAATAAATCCAACCTGAATAAACATTTATAAGCAAAGAAAAGATTAAATAAACCATCTTCCTACCTGTGTGAAAGTGCTTCAGGCAGGCCTTTCGGACCGAAGACTGCCAGCCAGTCCACAGCACCAGATTTACAGGTAGGTGGCGTCGGGTCGGGTCGGGTCGGAGGCGGGGGGAAGGGAGAGAGAGGGGGGGAGGGAGAGAGAGAGAGAGGGAGAGTGGGGGGAGAGGGAGAGAGGGGGAGAGAGAGAGAGAGAGAGAGGGAGGGAGAGAGGGAGGGGGGGAGGTCAGGTCGGATCCAGTCCGGGAGCGGGAGTCGGGTCGGGTCCAGTGGGGGGGGGGGTCGGGTCGGGGGGCGGGGGCGCGGGTCGGGTTGGGTCCAGTCGGGGGGGGCGGGGAGCGTGAACAGGAGCGCGGGCCGGGTCGAGTCGGGGAGGCCGGGAGCGGGAACAGGAGCGCGGGCCGGGTCGGGTCAGTCGGGGGGGGGCGCGGGTGTCGGGTCTGGTCCGGAGGCAGGGGGGGGTGGCGGGGAGCGGGTGTCGGGTTTGGTCCGGAGGCAGGGGGGCGCGGGGAGCGGGTGTCGGGTCTGGTCGGGGGGGGGGAGCAGGAGCTGGCCGTGGGAGGAGCCTTATTCACACAGCCCCAGTGAGGCCATTCAGCCAGGGCTAGGGGCTGCGTGCTTCGGGCCCCTCCCACACAGTTCGGAGCCTGGAGCTACTGCACTTGCGTGCCCACTGTAGGGCGCATGTGCAGAGGTCCCAGCACTGTTTTCAGCGCAGGGACCTGGCTCCGCCCCCCCACAGCTCGTGCTGGCTGCGCCGAGGGCCAGAGGACTTGCAAGTAGTGGAGAATACCGAGGATTTTTTTAGGCGCACTTTGTGGCGCGAAAAACGGGCGTCCAGGTCGGGACTGCGCCGTTCTAGGCGCGTGTGGAAACTTTGGCCCATTATCTCTAGTCAAAAACTGTGTGCTTCACAGGAGCAGGTCCAGTGTCCCAGTGCAAATGCAGGAAGAGATAAAGCCGTTCCAGCGGCGCAAAGGTGAAATGTCTATACAAGCAGACTGCCTTCTTTGGGGCCATTGAGTAGTGGTCCCCAAGAAGGGCAGAGACACCTTCATCAATGACCTCCACAGTACCCACTCAGGCACCGTGATGATGAAAGCGATAGCCAGATCCCACGTGTGGTGGCCCGGTATCGATGCGGACTTCGAGTCCTGCGTTCATAGATGTAATACACGCTCGCAGTTAAGCAATGCACCCAGGGAGGCGCCGCTAAGTTTATGGTCTTGGCCCTCCAAACCGTGGTCTAGGGTACACGTCGACTATGCAGGCCCGTTCTTGGGTAAAATGTTCCTTGTTGTTGTAGACACGTACTCCAAGTGGATTGAATGTGAGATAATGTCGGCTAGCATGTCCGCTGCCACCACTGAAAGCCTGCGGGCCATGTTTGCTACACACGGCTTACCCGATGTCCTAGTGAGCGACAGCGGGCCATGTTTTACCAGTGCTGAGTTCAAAAAATTCATGATCCGTAACGGGATCAAACATGTCACATCTGCCCCGTTTAAACCAGTGTCCAATGGTCAGGCAGAGAGAGCAGTGCAAACCATCATGCAAGGCTTGAAGAGAGTAACTGATGGCTCAGTGCGCACTCGTCTATCCCGAGTCCTGCTTAGCTACCGCACGAGACCACACTCACTCACTGGGACCCCACCTGCTGAACTGCTCATGAAAAGAGCATTTAAGACAAGGCTCTCGTTAGTTCAACCTGATCTACATGAACAGGTAGAGAGCAGGCGGCTTCAACAAAGATCATACCATGATAGCGCAAATGTGTCACACGAGATTGAAGTCAATGATCCTGTATTTGTATTAAATTATGGACAACGTCCCAAGTGCCTTCCCGGCACTGTCATGGCCAAAGAGGGGAGCAGGGTGTTTCGGGTCAAACGTTCAAATGGGCTCATTCACCGGAAACACTTGGACCAAATCAAACTCAGATTCACGGACTACCCTGAGCAACCCACCTTGGACCCTACCTTTTTTGATCCCCCAACACACACACCAGTGGCAACCGACACCACGGTTGACCACGAAGCAGAACCCATCATCCACAGCAGCCCTGCAGGGCCCAACACACCAGGCAGCCCAGCAAGGCCAACTGCACAGCAGCCCAGCGAGGGCCCAACAAATGATTCAACAACACCAGCTTTCACACCGAGACGATCAACCAGAGCAAGAAGGGTCCCAGATCGACTCACATTGTAAATAGTTACACTATTGACTTTGGGGGAGAATGTTGTTATAAATGTGGACTTGTATTTACTCTGTACAGCCACCAGAGGGCTCATCCCTGGAGTCCCAAGGGATCCCATAATCCCTTGGGAGCACAGGTATTTAAGCAGGTTTCACAGGTTGGAGAGGCACTCTGGAGACCTGCAAAAAAGACTAAGGTCACACTTTACTTTGAGCTCACAGTGTTCAGTCTGACTCTTTCTCCATACATAACAGAAGGTGTGTGGAATGTGTGATTGGATTTTAGTATTTAAGTTAGTCACTAATAAATCCAATAGAGAACTCAAAAAGAAACAAAGAATTGGATTTATATAGTGCCTTTCACGACTACCAGATGTCTCAAAGCGCTTTGCAGCCAATTAAGTGCTTTTGGAGTGTAGTCACTGTTGTAATGTGGGAAACGCAGCAGCCAATTTGCGCACAGCAAGCTCCCACCAATAGCAATGTGATAATGACCAGATAATCTGTTATTTTTAGTGATGTTGATTGAGGAATAAATATTGGCCCAAGACACCAGGGATAACTTCGAAATAGCGGCATGGGATCTTTTATGTCCACCTGAGAGAGCAGATGGCACCTCAGACAGTGCGGCGCTCCCTCAGTACTGCCCCTCCGACAGTGCAGCGCTCCCTCAGTACTGCCCCCCTGACAGTGCGGCGCTCCCTCAGTACTGCCCCTCTAACAGTGCGGCGCTCCCTCAGTACTGCCCCCCTGACAGTGCGGCGCTCCCTCATACTGCCCCTCCGACAGTGCAGCGCTCCCTCAGTACTGCCCCTCTGACAGTGCAGCGCTCCCTCAGTACTGCCCCTCCGACAGTTCGTCGCTCCCTCAGCACTGCACTGGGATTGTCAGCCTAGATTTATGTGCTCAAGTCTCTGGAGTGGAACTTGAACCCCACAACCTTCTGACTCAGAGGCGAGAGAGAGAGAATGCTACCCACTGAGCCACAACTAGCACTAATTTAGGAGAAACTTCTTTACAATTTGTCGACTTTGAGAAGGTTGTGACCCAAACAAATATTCTCCTAAACTTGTAATTTTTTTTTGCGATATATATGTCCGTAGTAAAAGAGCTCGGCTGGGAAGGTATTTTTGCTCCGCTTCGGATCAGCTTCCCAGCATTGATCCCGTGTAATGTGCAGTCTTGAATTATGAATGAGACTCTTGAGCCGTCCATTGCAGAATCTGCGCTCGGCTCCAATGCCAAACCTTTCGATTGCAGGGATTGTAATTCAGCCGGAATGGGCTGTTGTCCCAGTTCATCTGTATGCTCAGCACTGCTCTCTCTCTCCTGTAGTGACCTGCAAACACCCAGCCAAGCTGCCCAGGTGAAGACGTGACACATCCACCTTTGGCTGACTCAGGAATGTCTGCGCCATAAGTTAGACGGCAAGCAGCACCGTGGTCTGCTTCTCGATGGGCCAACCGAGCTGGAACTGAGCCCGGCTGAGGAGGAGTCATGTTGGGCTGCACCACAGCCCTTTCAGAATAGCTTCCAGTCACCGGCACCGACAATGATTAGGCCCTTGTTGAGTATCGACTGTCCTGGTTTGATGTGGGTGTCAGCGGTGGCTCAGTGGACAGCATCCTCGTCACTGAGTCAGAAGGTTGTGGGTTCAAACCCCACTCTAGGGACTTGAGCATATAAATCTAGGCTGACACTCCAGTGCAGTGCTGAGGGAGCGCTGCACTGTCGGAGGGGCAGTGCTGAGGGAGCGCCGCACTGACAGAGGGGCAGTACTGAAGGAGCACTGCACTTTTGGAGGGGCAATAATGAGGGAGCGCTGCACTGTAGGAGGGGCAGTACTGAGGGAGTGCCCACCTTCGGAGGGGCAGTACTTCTGGAGAGTTGCACTGACGGAGGGGCAGTGCTGAGGGAGAGCTGCATTGATGGAGGGGCAGTACTGAGAGAGCGCCGCACTGACGTAGAGGCAGTACTGAGGGAGTGCCGCACTGTCGCATGTCGCATCTTTTGCATGAGACGTTAGACCGAGGTCCCCATCTGCTCTCTCTGGTGGAGGTGAAAGATCCGATGCCACTATTTTGAAGAAAAGCAGGTGAGTTGTCCCAAGTCTGGCCATTTATCCCTCAACCAACATCTAAAAACAGATTATTTGGTCATTGTAACATTGCTGTGTGTGATAGCTTGCTGTGCAAACTTGGCTGCCACGTCCAAGGTAAACTGATCAGTGTTAGATCGCACGGGGTGCCAGGTCACGAGCGTTAGATCCTGCGAGGTCACAGGTCACAAGGGTTAGATCCTACAGGGTTGTAGGTTACAATGTTTCTCATATTACAGTAGTGACTACACTTCAAAAGTATTTCATTGGCTGTAATGCACTTTGGGACATACTGAGGTGATGAAAGGCAGGACTGACATATGAAGAAAGACTGGATCGACTAGGCTTATATTCACTGGAATTTAGAAGAATGAGAGGGGATTTCATAGAAACATATAAAATTCTGACGGGATTGGACAGGTTAGATGCATGTTCCCGATGTTGGGGAAGTCCAGAACCAGGGGTCACAGTCTAAGGATAAGGGGTAAGCCATTTAGGACCGAGATGAGAAACTTCTTCACTCAGAGAATTGTGAACCTGTGGAATTCTCTACCACAGAAAGTTGCTGAGGCCAATTCGTTAGATATATTCAAAAGGGAGTTAGATGTGGCCCTTACGGCTAAAGGGATCAAGGGGTATGGAATGGAGGAATGGAGTACTGAAGTTGCATGATCAGCCATGATCATATTGAATGGTGGTGCAGGCTCGAAGGGCTGAATGGCCTGCTCCTGCACCTATTTTCTATGTTTCTATATAAATGTTTTAAACTAGAAAGAGTGAATCTCTCTCCACCTGAGTGGAAGCTGAGCGGTCTGGATCGGACGAACGCAGACAATCGGGGTACGGAGTGACTCGGTCAAGGAAAAGTGGGTGACACAAGGGGACCTGATGGATAGTCGTGTAATCTACCCGTCAGTGTGTTTAATTGCCTGTCCGATGCATGGGAACAGGAGTAGGCCATTCAGCCCCTCGAGCCTTTTCTGCCATTCAAGTAGATCATGGCTGGTCTGCAGCTTAACTCCATCTATCCACAAAACATTTCCAAATGATTTTGTGCTGTGCTTCCCATGCTCTCCAATCGTCACTTGACTGAAATGCACGCAACGCTGGTCGGAGGGAGTTGTTCCTGGGCTGCTGCGATTATATAGATGGAAGGTTATGCTTGAACTGAATACAACACTAGTTAGGCCACAGCTGGAGTATTGCGTGCAGTTCTGGTCACTGCATTACACGAAGGATGTGATTGCACTAGAGAGGGTGCGGACGAGATTTACGAGGATGTTACCTGGACTGGAGAATTTTAACTATGAGGAAAGTTGGATAGGCTGGTGTTGTTTTCTTTGGAACAGAGGAGGCTGAGGGGAGATTTAATTGAGCTGTATAGCATTATGAGGGGCCTAGATAGAATGGATAGGAAGGACATAATACCCTTCGCAGAGGAGTCAACAAACAGGGGACATGGAATTAAAATAATTGGTAGAAGGCTTAGAGGGGATTTCAGAGGAAATTTCTTCACCCACAGGGTGGTGGGGGTCTGGAACTCGCTCCTGAAAGGGTGGTAGAGGCAGAAACCCTCACCGCATTTAAAAAGCATTTGGATGGGCACTTGGATTCTGGGGCGGTCCCAGCAGATTGGAAAACTGCAAATGTAAGGCCCCTATTTAAAAAAGGAGACAGACAAAAAAAACGGGAAACTATAGACCAGAAAGCCTAACATCTGTGGTTGGGAAAATATTGGGGTCCGTGATTAAAGAAGTAGCAGCAGGACATTTGGAAAAGCATAATTCGGTCAGGCAGAGTCAGCATGGATTTATAAAGGGGAAGTCATGTTTGACAAATTTGCTGGAATTCTTTGAGGATGTAACGAACAGGGTGGATAAAGGGGAACCAGTGGATGTGGTGTATTTGGACTTCCAGAAGGCATTTGACAAGGTGCCACATAAAAGGTTACTGCACAAGATAAAAGTTCACGGGGTTGGGGGTAATATATTAGCATGGATAGAGGATTGACGAATGAACAGAAAACAGAGAGTCGGGATAAATGATTCATTCTCGGGTTGGCAATCAGTAACTAGTGGGGTGCCGCAGGGATCTGTGCTGAAATATCAGTGCTGGGACCCCAACTATTTACAATCTATATTAACGACTTGGAAGAAGGGACCGAATGTAACGTAGCAAAGTTTGTTGACAATACAAAGATGGGAGGAAAAGTAATGTGTGAAGAGGACACAAAAAATCTGCAAAAGAACATAGACAGGCTAAGTGATTGGGCAAAAATTTGGTAGATGGAGTATAATATTGGAAAGTGTGAGGTCATGCACTTTCGGAGAAAAAATCAAAGAGCAAGTTATTATTTGCATGGAAATTGCAAAGTGATGCAGTACAGCGGGACCTGGTGTACTTGTGCATGAAACACAAAAGGATAGTATGCAGGTACAGCAAGTGATCAGGAAGGCCAATGGAATCTTGGCCTTAATTGCAAAGGGGATGGAGTATAAAAGCAGGGAAGTCTTGCTACAGTTCTACAGGGTATTGGTGAGGCCACACCTGGAATACTGCATGCAGTTTTGGTTTCTATATTTATGAAAGGATATACTTGCTTTGGAGGCAGTTCAGAGAAGGTTCACTAGGTTGATTCCGGAAATGAGGGGGTTGACTTATGAGGAAAGTTTGAGTAGGTTGGGCCTCTACTCGTTGAAATTCAAAAGATCGAGAGGTGATCTTATCGAAATGTATAAGATTATGAGGGGGCTTGACAAGGTGGATGCAGAGAGGATGTTTCCATTGATGGGGGAGACTAGAACTAGAGGGCACGATCTTAGAATAAGGGGCCGCCCATTTAAAACTACGATGAGGAGAAATTTCTTTTCTCAGAGGGTTGTAAATCTGTGGAATTTGTTGTCTCAGAGAGCTGTGGAAGCTGAGACACTGAATAAATTCGACAGAGATAGACAGTTTCTTAACCAATAAGGGAATAAGGGGTTATGGGGAGCGGACGGGGAAGTGGAGCTGAGTCCATGATCGGATCAGCCATGATCGTATTGAATGGCGGCTCAGGCTCGGGGGGCCATATGGCCTACTCCTGCTCCTATTTCTTATGTTCTTATGTTCTTATTGAAGTGCCGTAACCTGCAGGGCTGCGGACCATAAGCTAAAAAGTGGGATTAGGCCGGGTAGCTCTTTGTCGGCCGGCATGGACACGATGGACTGAAATAGTCTCCTTCTGTGCTGTAAATTTCTACAGTTCTATGAGAGGATTCCTCCTGTCAAAAATGTGGATGTTTCTGCCCAAGCTGCACAAGTTTTCCCTCTGAGTCCTGCCGTCTTGCTGCACAATATGTCCTTCAGCGCTGTGAAGGATTTTGCGACCGGGCTCAGAGCGATGACTCATCATTTCTCCTGGGCCCGAGCCATCTGTATTCATGCTGCACAGCCGCTGTGTGGAGCGAGCAGAGCGCTGCCCCCCCTCCCAACATCCATTTGTATTCAGATCAGCCCCGAGGGAGGGGGGGGCGTGGGGGTGTGGGGGGAGGGGAGAGAAAGAGAGAGAGAGAGAGAGAGAGAGCAAGATTAGCTTTCAGAGTGCAGGAGCGACCAGATTGAATTCCTCTGATTAATGGCCCCAGCCGTAAGCAGACTTGGCTGTCCAAGCAGCATAATATATATAAAGAAGCAGCAGCTGATGGTTCAACCGAGGAATAGGAGACTCGTACATCAGAGAGCAGCCGTGACATGGTCTTTCGGGAATGTGCACGACAATGGCCCTTGATAAGAAAGGACTCTTTCCTCGCCCCCCCCCCCACTCCCCCACCTTTTCCCCCCTCCCCACCTTTTTTTTCCTCCGCCCCCCCACCCATCTCTTGGGCGCCCCCCCGCCCCGCCACTACCTCCCAGCCTTTTCTGCTGTCTCTCAATATGGCGTAGAATCCGTTGGAATTGAGCATGGCCGCAGGGTCATGGCATGCTGTCAGTTTACCACAAAGACACCGAACATGGAGAGAGAGTGAGAGAGACTCGTTTCCCTTCAGAGAGTAAAATTCCCTGCGGGCTTTTTCTCGAGGGCCAGCCCCTTGTAACGTGCCGCTATCTGTGAGGTCCGAGCTCCCGCCCAGGTGAGTCAGTCCTGTGACACGGCCCCACATGTTGCAGAGACCCTCAGTGGTGAGGGTCGGGGTGAAGGGTCAACCCAGGTCACAGGTCTATCTGAGTCCGGAAAGGGAGCAATTTTTTGGATCTGTTCCCATGACGACCGGTGGTCCACTCTCTCCACCCACATTTTGTGGCATGTTACCGGCCTTCGAGTTATGTGTCACTGTGATATGACCTACGACCCTGCACGATCCAACCCTTGCGACCTGTGAACCTGCACCATCTAACCCTTACAGCTTTCCCCTTCAGAAGAACATAATAAAGAGGAGCAGGAGTCAGCCATTTGGCCCCTCGAGCTTGCTCCGCCATTCAATGAAATCATGGCTGATCTGATCATAGGCTCAGCTCCACTTCCCCGCCCGCTCCCCAGAATGCTTGATTCCCTTATTGCTCAAGAATCTGTCTCTCTCTACCTTAAATATATTCAATGAACGAGCCTCCACAGCTCTCTGGGGTAGCAAATTCCAAAGATTCATGACCCGCTGAGAAGAAATTCCTCCTCATCTCCGTCTTAAATGTGCAAACCCTCATTCTGAAACTATGCCCCCTAGTTCTAGATTCCTCCATGAGGGGAAACATCCTCTCTGCATCTACCATGACAAGCCCCCTCAGAATCGTAAACGTTTCAATAAGATCACCTCTCATTCTTCTAAACTCCAAGGAGTATAGATCTGCAGCCCTGCACGATCTAACACTTGTGACCTACGACCCTGTAGGATCTAACCCGTGTGACCTTTGACCCCGCAGGATCTAACGCTCGTGACCTCGCACATTGTGCGATCTAATGATGATCAGTTTTACCAGGCGATTTGCGATACCTCGCATTGTCAGGACCCACTCTGTTACTGCCAGGACTCAGCCCATTAGACTTGAGCCTATTTCGAGCTCAAGCACACTCCAGGGTCCTGAGCACATAAAACTAGGCTGACACTCCCAGTGCAGTGCTGAGGGAGCGCTGCACTGTCGGAGGTGCTGTCTTTTGGATGAGAAGTTAAACCAAAGTTAAAACTGCTGTCAGAGGTTGAACCTGACTGTTTGCAACCTTACTGTCATATTTAATCCTGAAATGAGCTTTCCACCATTTATCTGCCCTCTCAGATGAACTTTTCGGAGAAGAGCAGGGGAGTTCTCCCCGGTGATCTGGGCCAATATTTACCACTCAACCAAACACCACTAAAACAGATTATCTGGCCATTATCACATTGCTGTTCGTGGGAGCTTGCTGTGCACAATTTGGCTGCCGTGTTTCCCACGTTACAGCAGTGACTACACTATGAAAAGTCCTTCATTGGCTGTAAAGCACTTTGAGATGTCCGGTGGTCGTGCTAGGCGCTATATGAGTGTAAGTCTTTCTTTCTATCTATTTCTGCTTCGCAATAGACCTCGGGAAGCTCCAAGTAAACTATCTTCTAATGAGAGGACTTTAATGCAAGACGCTTGCAATTACTTGGTTTTAGGAATGAGCTAATTAGCTTATGTTGCTGGTCTTGGTAAATAAGGCTGTAATCTTCACCTCTGACCTCTCTGGATTAATGCACTGGAGAGCTGAGTTTACCAGCAGATGGGGCCGGGTCTCGAATCATAAATAATTTGCCAAGTCCTCTCCTGTCACACAAATAGATGTGCATCCAATGTGCTTTCCTATTTCTCATCTACATGTTGGCCCCTTGGTGCCATCATCGGAAAACACAGCGGCGTAGAAATTCACCCCCGCCTGCCAGAACGCTGGCGCACCGACCGTTGTTAAAGGCTTTTCTCCACCGCAGTGTATGAGGTCGCCTCTTATGCAAAATTCAGCTCTTTGTCGTTTTTTTTCAGGAAGTCGGTCATAATGGGGACGGAAGTGGGACCGTGAGCAGCAGATCGCCAATGAGAGGGGCGGAAGTGGAGGCGGGGCAGAGTCACCGCCGCTGTCAATCATTAGCGGTGCGGAGATGACGTCACGATGCGTGTGCGTCACCACGTCCCTCCCCTTCACTTAAAGGGGAGAGCCTCCGCCATTTTACAACTTCGGTCCACTAGGCCACCAGGGAGGGTTTCGGCCGGGCCAGCGGGGGGTGCGGGGCTGCCCGTTGGTCGAACCCAGAGAGGTATAATTGTCCGGCCCAACCTGGCAGTCGGCCAACAAATAAAAAAACATGGCAGCCACGACAGTGGGCCCTCGCCTTTAATAACCGCCGCGCTGCCGTGGCGCACACACTGAAAGCAAGGTGCACCGACAGAAAAAGCTGTCGGGGGCATCGCGCGGCAGATCAAAGGTTTCTCAAGCTGAATTTGGCTGGAGGTGCAGGAGATCAGCGGTGCGCACTTTGATGACGCACTTAGGATGGGGTCGGTAGCAGCGGGCCAGAAATGGGGACCGCCGGGAATGTGTTTGTACACACTCTAGTAATGTAGTAATGACTCCATGAGGTAAGGTATTGCACTTGAACTGTGGTGACCTTAGTCCATTTATTGCAGCTCCTGAATAAGGGTACAGCATGGTGAGCTCCCTTTTATACCTGGTTATCTGCAGTGTGCAGGTGACCCCCTAGGTCTCCACCAGTTGCGCCCTCTGGTGGTACAGACATAGTGTATACAGTGTGAAGATACATTCAGTGGTCTTATGTAACTGTACATTGAGTGTACAGGGTATATACGTATTTTATACATACACAACAGCCTGGGATACACATCCCCCGAGGTGAATTTCGCGAGCGGCGGCCATTCAACTCTGCCGCGTGACCGCCTCTTTCCGACAGTAAGAGGCCTTTTCGTGAGGCTGAATTTCAGCCCCAGTGTCAGTTTCCACATGTACGCTGATGACACCTAGCTCTACCTCTCCACCACTTCTCTCGACCCCTCCACCATCTTGAAATTGTCAGACTGCTTGTCCGACATCCAGTTCTGGTTGAGCATAAATTTTCTCTAATTGAATATTGGGAAGACTGAAGCCATTGTTTCCGGTCCCCGCCACAAACACCCGAGCCACTGACTCCATCCCTCTCCCCAACTTCTGTCTGAGGCTGAACCAGAATGTTCACAACCTCGGTGTCATATTTGACCCTGAAATGAGCTTTCGACCACAAATCCGCAGCATAACTAAGACCGCCTATTTCCACCTCTGTAACATCGCCCGTCTCCAACCTTGCCTCAGCTCATCCGCTGCTGAAGCCCTGATCCATGCCTTTGTTACCTCTATACTTGACTATTCCAATGCACTCCTGGCTGGCCTTCCAAATTCTACCCTACGTAAACTGGAGGTGATTCAAAACTTGGCTGCCCGTGTCCTAACTCGCACCAAGTCCCGCTCACCCATCACCCGTTGTGCTCGCTGACCTACATTGGCTCCTGGTTAGGCAATGCCTCGATTTCAAAATTCTCAACCTTATTTTCAAATCCCCCCATGGCACTCACCCCTCCCTATCTCTGTAATCTCCTCTAGCCTCACAACCCCCCGAGATGTCTGCGCTTCTCTAATTCTGCCCTTTGAGCATCCCTGATTATAATCACTCAACCATCGGTGTCCACGCCTTCTGTTGCCTGGGCCTCAAGCTCTTTAACACCCTGCCTAAACTTCTTTGCCGCTCTACCTCTCTCTCCTCCTACAAGATGCTCCTTAAAACCTAGCTCTTTGACCAAGCTTTTGTTCATCTGCCATAATTTCTCCTTATGCGGCTCAGTGTCAATTTTTTTAAATCTCATAATACCCCTGTGAAGCGCCTTGGAACATTTCACTACGTTAAAGGCGCTATATAAATACAAGTTGTTGTTGTTGTAATGTATGCACCTGTGAGGATGCTCACAGTTTTGTCGAGATGTTGCTGCCTCTCTTCCGCGGCTACGTTCGAGCCAGTGTGTCCCTGGAGATGGAGCACGCGGTGTCCACCGGTACGCTCGTGACCTTCCACGAGAGGTGGGCGCCAGAGGGACTGGAGTGCAACAATCACCCCCGGCAACCACATTTTAATTTGACCGTTTAAGGTTCACAAAGTTTTATTTGTTAATTTGTGGGTTCTAATGACCCTTTAATAAGGGGGCACTTGGCTTTATGGTTTAATTAAAATAGTTGTAAAGCTGTTGCATTGTGAGTGGCTCAGACAGTCACATGATGTTCACAAGACTCAATAAAACCCCAGCCAGTTGGGTTTGGGGGGTCCACGATGAGGTATGCAGTTGGGAGCCTGGTGGATGAGCTGGTAATGTGTAGTGTGATTGTTAAATCTTTTGCAAATAAACCAACTAGTTCTTAATAGCAATGTGTTGCTATAAATTCTTGAGCAAAGAACCCATGAAGCAAATACATTACAGTTGTTGTTGTTGATTTGCAAAATAAAATTATGTCTCCACTCTCGGCCGCAACTTAGCAACTATTTCTAGACTGAGAAAGTTATGTGATAATATATATCCCTGACTCTTATTTAAAATTGCGTATCAAGGAACAACACAAGAATAACACAAGCCCACGATTTATTTTATTAATGATTTGCAAAGTACATTCACATTCACTGGATTTGCTGAATTACTTCACACAACAATTTTGCATTCGAAGGTTTCATCCATCTCTGAAAATCTGGTGAAAAGGCATCCGTCAGTCACACATCCAAGTGTATTACTAAAGAGAGAAAGCGAGGACAGTCATTTCATGCTGGTTTCTACTGACCCGGAACTGGAAACCTGTGAACACCTGCAGATTTGCAACCTGTCCTCGCCAATGGCGCTTAACCTCAGACTGACCTCAGGATTGACAGCAATTAGACTTTCTGCTCTTAAAGGGACAGGCACCTAAAGTATAGCTCCGCCTTCAGCAGCAGAATCCGTCGTTCACTTACATTGTATATGCTCCAATTATGAAACGGCTGATCATCCAACTCTGTGCGAGCAATGCCTTAAGATCTTGATATGTGTGTGTGTTTATGGATGTGTACATTTGAAATATATTTCATACACAACTCTGAATTAAGATTTTGTGTATAACAATATGTCATATGTTTTAAATGTGTCAGTAGCATTATATATTTTTTTAAATCTGCCAATATTTTCTGATTGGTTCTGGGGTGGGGGGGGACATTCAGCCAATCAAAAATCACGTTGCTGAATCTGAGCCATGCAAATTCGAGGTCCCTTTACGACGGATGATGTCTCTGTGTCCCTTTGTAGAACTTGCCCCGTGTCTCACAACTGGGAGCAATGCCACGGGAGGTCACTGAGATTGACTCCAGAGCCCTTCCGATTGTTTCCCAGCCGTCTGAAATTCCCGAGAGGCAGGAACCGAGGGCAATGTGCTTCGTGCCCAGTCCCGCATGCACCCCTCCCATGGGCGAAGAGTTCCAGGCGAGCGCACGGATTCGTAATACATTTCCGCCCACGGTCTTTAGCTGGTCAACAGACTGCCCTGAACCAGTTGTCACCTAACAAAAAATGGAGTGCGTTGGTACAACAGACGTGAGATTAATTATGGATCATCCTTTGAGTTACAGCGAAATGATACCGGGGTCAAACGGAATGATACCGGGATTAAAGGGAAAGATACCAAAGTCAAAAGAGATACAGTCGGAGGGGTAAGAGTTTACCTTCTCACAAGGGAGTTCAGACCCTGAGACTTACTGAAGAATACCCTGACAAGATCAAATTAGAGCCAACTCTAACTTTATTAGCAATTGATTGGTTCTTCTTGCACTTACTATGCTCAAATTAAAAAAAACTATGGCTTTACACGATAATCGTTAACTTATACATACAATCGCCCACGAGTAGTCAGGTCATGTTGATTGCAGTTCCTCTGGGTTCAATTTGATCAGATCGTCCCTTCTTCTTCCAACTGCAGTACCAAGGGTTGATTGCTCTTTCCTTATATTCTGTTTGACCTCTTGCTGAGTCATTCACATTTGGCACCTTTTTCCCTTTCCCTGTCAGCAGAAACTCTCAACTATAACTCTGAATCGGACTCATTCTGTGCGGGTGTTGATTGATGTCCCATTTTTTTTCTTGTTCATTCGGAATTTCAGTCTCAACCACGAGCATGTGATGAACTATCTGCAGTCCACAGCGGTTCCAGTCCATTTCTTACAGAGGACAGGTTGCATAGGAAGAAAGCAAGGAAGTCTTGCTACAGTTATACAGGGCATTGGTGAGGCCACACCTGGAATACTGCGTGCAGTTTTGGTTTCCATATTTAAGAAAGGATATATTTGTTTTGGAGACAGTTCAGAGAAGGTTCACTAGGTTGATTCCGGAGATGAGGGGGTTGACTTATGAAGAAAGGTTGAGTAGATTGGGCCTCTACTCATTGGAGTTCAGAAGAATGAGAGATGATCTTATCGAAACGTATAAGATTATGAGGGGCTTGACAAGATGGATGCAGAGAGGAGGTTTCCACTCATGAGGGAGACTAGAACTAGGGGGCATAATCTTAGAATAAGGCTCCACCCATTTAAAACTGAGATGAGGAGAAATTTCTTCTCTCAGAGGGTTGTAAATCTGTGGAATTTGCTGCCTCGGAGAGCTGTGGAAGCTGGGACATTGAATAAATTTAGGAAAGAGATAGACAGTTTCTTAACCAATAAGTGAATAAGGGGTTATGGGGAGCGGGTGGGGAAGTGGACCTGAATCCATGATCAGATCAGCCATGATCGTATTAAATGACAGAGCAGGCTCGAGGGACCATATGGTCTACTCCTGCTCCTATTTCTTATGTTATGTTCTTATGTTACAGGCTAGACTTGTATACCCTGGAGTATAGATTATTAAGGGATGATGTAATTGAGGTCTTTAATATGATTAAAGCATTCGATAGGGTAGATCGAAAGAAACTATTTCCTCTGGTGGAGGGAGTCCAGAATAAGGGGGCAGAACCTTAAAATTAGAACCAAGCTGTTCAGGGGTGATGTCAGGAAGCGCTTCTTCACACAAAGGGCAGTGGAAATCTGGAACTCTTTCACCCCGCAAAAAGTTTTTGAGGCTAGGAATCAATTAAAAACTTCAAAACTGAGATGGACAGATTTTTGTTAGGCAAGGGTATTAAGGGATATTTAACCAATGCGGGTAGATGGAATTAGGGTACAGAATAGCCCTGGTCTAATTGAATGCGGAGAAGACTAGAGGGAGTGAATGGCCTCCTTGTGTTACTATGCTCCTATTAAATAGCAGATCAATAAAGTGCAATTTCTCAGAAATACCATCCCCTGTGTGGATTATGTAGACTTAGATCACCTTGCTGCAGTTT
The DNA here is from genome assembly GCF_044704955.1 of Pristiophorus japonicus. Classification (NCBI taxonomy): domain Eukaryota; kingdom Metazoa; phylum Chordata; class Chondrichthyes; family Pristiophoridae; genus Pristiophorus; species Pristiophorus japonicus. Next base: position 53,331,109 of record NC_091998.1, read on the forward strand.
TAGCAAAACCTCATGCAACATGTCCTTTCTCATCTGAATTCAGGAAGTGTTTGACTGCTTTCAGTTTTGAGGCAGCAAAGCACATCTCTCATTTTTTTTTTAAATTCTCTTTAACTAACAGCCTACTGCCAGATTTGTATGGCTTTAAAATTTTGCTATTCCGGAGAACATGGTTTTATCCGTGGGGCATTGATTACAGAGAATGGAAGCCATTCTCTTGTTTTTTTTCTGTTCGCTAGGAGAGGAATGCCAAACTTGTTCCCTCGAAATCCATTCTTAATTCTGGTAGGGAAAGGAATGTTTGCTAAATGGTCTTAAGTTTACCCTGTTGCTTTTCGACCACGGGAGGCAGGGGATTTTAGGCACGCCAGGAAGTTTACAGTATTTGTATTTCCTCTGAGTCAGAAGGTTGTGGGTTCAAGTCCCACTCCAGGTACTTGAGCACGTAAATCTAGGCTGCCACTCCCAGTGCGGTGCTAAGGGAGCGCTGCACCGTCGGAGGGTGCCGTCTTTCAGATGAGACGTTAAACCGAGGCCCCGCCTGCTCTCTCAGGTGGATGTAAAAGATCCTGTGGCACTATTTTGAAGAAGAGCAGGGGGGAGTTATCCCCGGTGTCCTGGGGCCAATATTTATCCCTCAATCAACATCATTAAAACAGATTATTTGGTCATTATCACATTCCTGTTGGTGGGAGCATGCTGTGCGCAAATTGGCTGCCGCGTTTCCTACATTACAACAGTGACTACACTCCAAAAGTACTTCATTGGCTGTAAAGTGCTTTGAGACGTCCAGTGGTCATGAAAAGCGCTGAATAAATGCAAGTCTTTCCTTTGTTCTTTCTTTCTTTCTCTCTCTCTCTCCCTCTTTCTCGCTCTCCTTCTTTCTCTCTTTCCCTATGCCTCACCAGTCTCCGCCATCATCTGCGTCCCAGCATTTGTGTTTATAATTGCTGAACCATTGGTGGCCATGCTTTCTGCTGCCTGGGCCCCAAGCTCTGGAACTCGCTGCCTAAACCTCTCCCCCTCTCCGCCTCTCTTTCCTCCTTTCTGACGCTCCTTAAAACCTACCTCTTTGACCAAGCTTTTGGTCACCTGCCCTCGTTTCTCCTTATGTGGCTCGGTGTCAAATGTTTTGTCTTATAATATTCCTATGGAGCACCATGGGATGTTGTACTACGTTAAAGGCACTATATAAATACAAGTTTTTGTTGTGGTTCAGTGCTGACTCTGTACTTATCCTTGCTGCTCACAGCTCATGCGATTTGTGCGGTAGTGAGTGGCATATTAATGTCATGTAATATTGATCGCAATGCAGATGGGGAAGGGGCGGGGGATGGGGTGGGGGGAAGGGAAACAAAGCCCTCGACAACTGATGATTCATCTTGAAATGGGTTTATTGGAATTCAAGTGCTCTCCCGTTACTCTTTGCCCTGGGGAATTTTTAGACTGCACATTTCCCATTTTTTTTAATATTTAGAAATCTGCGAATCACTATAAGCAGAGGTCGGATCTCCGACAGGTGGGGGGTACTGTAGGCTCGGCAGATCAGTGGTCACTGCTGTCTTAAAGTTCTTACTAGACTCCCCAACCAGCGCAAATAGTTTCTCTCTTCCTACCCCTATCAGTTCCCCTTAATATCTTGAAACCTTCGATCAAATCACCCCCTTGTCCTTCTAACTCCCAGAGAATAGTTTGTGTAACCTCTCCTCGTAATTCAAATTGGAGTGCAGGCATCATTCTGGTCTCATCTTTCCGGTGAGACGTTAAACCGAGGCCCCGTCTTCCCTCTCGGGTGGACGTAAAAGATCCCATGGCACTATTTCGAAGAAGAGCAGGGGAGTTATCCCCGGTATCCTGGCCAATATTTATCCCTCAATCAACGTAATAAAAATAGGTTATCTGGTCATTATCACGTTGCTGTTTGTGGGAGCTTGCTGTGCGCAAATTGACTGCCGCGTTTCCCACATTACAAAAGTGACGACACTCCAAAAGTACTTCATTGGCTGTGAAGCGCTTTGAGATGTGGAGTGGTCATGAAAGGCGCTATATAAATGCAAGCTTTTATTTCTTTAAATCTACGCTGCACTCCCTCCAAGACCAATATATCCTTCGTAAGGCGTGATGACCATAACTGAACACAGTACTCCAGATGTGGGGGTCCATTCAATGGAAGAGATCAAACGGGCAATGCTCTAAGCTAATGTGGTGTTTTTTTTTAATTCTGCCTTAACTGTATGCTATTAAGTGCAGTCATTTAAGATTTTTTTGAAGAAAAGAATTAGTTCAACTACTGCAGATTGCTGCCTTGGGCTATCAGAATGACACTGTGACAGATGTCAAGTTTACAAATGTGTTGAGTCATCTTGCAAGTCAATTTAAACCTTTCTAGTAAGAACTATCAGTCAGCATTCTATGCCACCCTATCCGAATCCTACACCAGTCATTTTAGACCAGGGACCAATCAATATTTTGTGATTTAGTAGTGCCTTCTTTTATTTTGGCCTGTATAAACATTTCAACAGGAAATTTCCCTTCGATTTTGGAGGCGATTTGACGAGGTTGAAATGTCAAGCTATTTTTTTTTTAAAAGCTTTTGCCTGATTGCCAGTTGCACAATCTGCTGGCTGGGACAGCAACCTGAAATATCGCCTTCATTAGACCATTCGAAGCCGGCGCATTCACTGCCAAGATTTGGCAATCACATTTGGGGTCTCCTGGCAACGGTCGATGGAGAAGTAAAGGCAATGCTTCTAGAAGTTTCACTTGCACTCCCTCGGTTGACTTTGAGCAATGAAATATGGTTTGTCCAATCACTCTGGCTGCATTTCAAAAGCTTCTGCAGCTCAAAAAAGTCCTGCGCGCAAATTTCCCTGCGGCCAGAAAATCCGTCCTTTGATAAAGAAAATACTTGGATTTATATAGCGCCTTTCACGACCACCGGGCATCCCAAAGCGCTTTACAGCCAATTTTTGAAGTCCAGTCAATGTTGTAATGTAGGAAACGCGGCAGCCAATTTGCGTACAGCAAGCTCCCACAAACAGCAATGTGATAATGACCAGATACATTTTTTTCGCAAAGTTAATTGAAGTATGAATGTTGGCCCAGACACCGGGGATAACTCCCTTGCTCTTCTTCGAAACAGTGCCATGGGGTCTTTAATGCCTACCTGAGAGAGTAGATGGGGCCTCGGTTTAAAGTCACTTCTGAAAGACGGCACTTCTGACAGTGCGGCACTCCCTCAGTACCGCACTGGAGTGTCAGCCTAGATTTTTATGCTCAAGTCCCTCGAGAGCGAATTCAAACCCACAACCTTCTGATTCAGAGGCGAGTGTGCTGCCCACTGAGCCACAGCTGACACGCCCACTTTGAGGGGGCCTTACTACCAGAGGCAAAATCTGATGAAGTTCAAATCTGATGTGATTCAACCTTTTCCTCCCAGTTCTGGAGGAAGAGCTCTGCGTTCTACCAAACTCTGGCCTCTTACACAAGAAGGTTAAAAACCTTTATAACTCAGTGCTTAGACCTCAGCTGGCGTGCTGTGTCCAATTCTGGGCACCACGTTTCAAAAAATGGATGTCAAGGCCTTGGAGAGGGAGCAGAGGAGATTTACCATGATGGTTCCAGGGATGAGGGACATCAGTTACGTGGAGAGACTGGAGAAGCTGGGGTTGTTCTCCTTCGGGCAGAGAAGGTTAAGCGGAGATTTAATAGAGGTGTTTAAATTTATGGAAGGTTCTGATAGAGTAGATAGGGAGAAACTGTTTTCATTGGCAGCAGGGCCGGTAGCCAGAGGACACAGAATTAAGATAATTGACAAAACTGGCGGGGAGGTGGGAAAATAAGGATTTTTTTTAATGCAGTGAGTTGTTGTGATTTAGAACGCACTGCCTGAAAGGGTGGTGGAAATAGATTCTATAGTAACCTTGAATAGGGAATTGGATATAGACTGAAAAAAAGAAAAATTTACAGGGCGATGGGAAAAGAGCAGGTAGAGTGGGACTAATTGGACAGCTCTTTCAGAGAGCCCGCACAGGCTCGATGGGCCGAATGGCCTCCTTTTGTGCTGTGAGATGGGGAGAAAAAGGCCCATCAAGTATTAGCCCTTCTGCTGACTGCCGGTGTGTACAAATCTGTGTTTTGCTGAGTGTGAAATACTGATCGAGCGAACACGCCTGGAAATGTCAATCTCCTGGGTTTAGAGTCAGATCATTGGCCTGAATCCTGAGTTACATTACTGCTTTCACACTCATGTCAATCCAAACCCAGTTTGTGTGAAGGCCCGACAGGAGACTTATATCCGTGGCAATTCCCGACACACTGGGTTCTACACTTTATCATTTGTGTGGCCTCCAGGTCTATTCATCTGCTGTAACATTTCATCGCAACGAATGAATCCTGCACATAACGGCAGATTATGTGGGAGGGGCGCTTCACAACCCACCTATTTGTCAACCTTCAGTTAGTTGGTCGCACTCTCACTTCTGAGTCACGAAGGCGTGGGTTCAAGTCCCTCTCCAGAGACTTGAGCACCAAAATCTAGGCCGACACTCCAGTGCAGTGCTGAGGGAATGCCGCACTGTCGGAGGGGCAGTACTGAGGCAGCGCTGCATTGTCAGAGAGGCAGTGCTGAGGGAGCGCTGCAGTGTCGGAGGGGCAGTACTGAGGGAGCGCCGCACTGTTGGAGGGACAGTACTGAGGGAACGCCGCACTGTTGGAGGGGCAGTGCTGAGGGAATACTGCACTGTTGGAGGGGCAGTACTGAGGGAGTGCTGCACTGTCGGAGGGGCAGTGCTGAGAGAGCGCTGCACTGTCGGAGGGGCAGTGCTGAGGGAACGCTGCACTGTCGGAGGGACAGTACTGAGGGAACGCTGCACTGTCGGAGGGGCAGTGCTGAGGGAACGCTGCACTGTCGGAGGGGCAGTACTGAGGGAGTGCTGCACTGTCGGAGGGGCAGTGCTGAGAGGGCGCTGCACTGTCGGAGGGGCAGTACTGAGGGAGCGCTGCACTCTCGGAGGGGCAGTACTGAGGGAGCGCCGCACTGTCGGAGGGGCAGTACTGAGAGAGCGCCGCACTGTCGGAGGGGCAGTACTGAGGGAGCGCCGCATTGTCGGAGGGGCCGTCTTTCTGACGAGACGTTAAACCGAGGCCCTGTCTGCTCTCTCAGGTGGACGTAAAAGATCCCAGGGCCACTATTGCGAAGAAGAGCAGGGGAGTTATCCCCCGGTGTCCTGGCCAATATTTATCCCTCAACCAGCATTGCAACAAACAGATGATCTCAGTGCTGCTTGTGGGATCTTGCTGTCCACAAATCTGTTGCTGCATTTCCCTATATTATAATGGACGCGACATTTCAGAAAGTACTTAATTGAGTGCTGGGAGCTTTGGGATATCCTGGAGGATGTTGAAAGGCGTTATGTAAATGGCAAAAGAACCAGATGGCAGATGAGGAGAAATATCTTTGCACAGACATTAGTTACGATCCGGTATGCACTGCCTGAAAGCAGATTCAGCAGTAATTGGACATATACTTGAAAAAGGAAAAGTTGCAGGGCTATGGGGAAAGAGCAGGGTGGGGTGAGAGTGGGACTAATTGGAACGCTCTATCAAAGAGCCGGCACAGACACGATGGGACGAATTCCCTCCTCCCGTGCTGTAAGATTCTCAGCACCTTCTTTCTTTGTAAGTAGGAGGGGGGAAAAACCCTGAAGCTCTGATTTACAGGAATATCAGTAGATAATGAGGCGAGATGCAAGCTACCTCACCATCCAGAGAGCTGGAGTTCTTCGGGTCAAATTCACAAACTGCAAGAGACTCACTTCCCTGGTTTATGATGTTGCCTTGAACCCTTCAATTGTCTTTCAGCCTTGTTACTCGATATGCATTTCCCAGTCATGTAAATCCTTGACATGTATCAGAACTGGAAGGGTACAGGCAACTAATTCAAAGGGGCTGGAAAAACGCGGGTGATGGGCGGTGAATCTGGAGGCAGTGATCGGTGACAAGGCACGCACTTTATCCCAGATTTGATTCATAAAGAGATTAAAAGAAAGAAATATGCCTTCATTGCGGATCTGGACCTGCACTACATGACGCCGGAACCTTAATTTAAAAGCTCAGATAATCGCTGAGCACCAGGGAGATTATATATAGTCCATAATACTATACACTCCGCAGGAAACCAAAACATAAAGGAGCCAAAATTGCCCTCCGCCCCAAACTGGGCGGATAATTTGAATGAAGTGAGGATTCTCCTCCCGAATCGAAGGGGCGGAGAATCGATCGAAATTGCCCTCTTTGTTTTTTTTAATACTTTCGGCGGCTGAGGGGCAAAAATGCATTGTAAGCGGTGCAGAAGGCGGGTGGTATCACCATCGCCGCGTCATGCCAACACGTCCCTCCCCGTCACTTAGAGGGGAGTCCCGCTGCGAGCTCTGCAGCCACTTTGGTTTCGGCCACTGGGTCACCAGGGAGGGCTTCGGCCGGGCCAGTGGTCCGTTATCAAAGAGTGGGTGCCGGGCTGCCTGTTGGTGGCCCGGCCGGACCATTGTCGGGCTGACTTCAGAGTCGGCCCAAAATTTAAAACAAAATGACGGCCGCGGTGGTGCGCCCTCTCCCTTTAAGGAAGGGGCGCGCCGCCCAGCCACCGGCAGCTCCACGCCGGGGCAAGTTGTCGTGGACACCGAGAGGGGGAGGGGTGATGGGTGCGGGGAGAGGTGAGGGTGCAAGGATGGGTGGGTGAGGGTGCAAGGATGGGTGGGGGAGGGGTGACGGTCCGTGGAGGGGTGAGGATGGGGGGGGGGGGGGGTGAGGAGAATTGGTGAAGGTAGGGAATGGGGTGGGGGGTGAGTGGTGTGGGTGTGAGGGGGACGGGTGAGGGTGGAGGGGAGGGGTACAAGGGTCGGGAGGGATGAGGGTGAGAGGAGGAGTGCGGGGGAGGGTGGGGGGAGTAAGAGTGGGGGGTTGAGGGTGAGTGGTGTGGGTGGAGGGGAGGGGTGGGGTGAGGGGAGGAGTGCGGGGGAGGGATGAGGGGGTTGGGGGGAGGGGTGAGTGGCATGGGGGGAAGGTGGAGGGAGGGGGGATGAGGGTGAGCGGCGTTGGGGGAGTGGTGAGGATGTGTGGATAGGTGGGGGGAGGGGTGACGATCTGCCCCGACGTGATCCTGCAATCAATCATCCTCTCGGTCGCCCTTGATTGTAGTCAATGCAAAGTCACTATATTTGTAGCTTTTGTTAAATATTCAACAGTGCTGCATTCTCAGAAATATGAGCTGGCCTATGAAAAGAAAAAAAGGCTTGGATTTCTATAGCGCCTTTCACGACCACCGAACATCACAAGGTGCTTTACAGCCAATGAAGTACTTTTGGCGTGTAGCCACTGTTGCAATGTCGGAAATGTGCGGCCAATTTGCGCACAGCAAGCTCCCACAAGCAGCAAAGTGATAATGACCAGATAATCTGTTTTTTTCCCTGTTATGTTGATTGAGGGATAAATATTAGCCCCAGGACACTGGGGATAACTCCCCTGCTCTTCTTCGAAATAGTGCCATGGGATCTTTTACATCCACCTGAGAGAGCAGACGGGGCCTTGGTTTAACATCTCATCCGAAAGACGGCACCTCCGACAGTACAGCGCTCCCTCAGCATAGCACTGGAGGGTCGGCCTAGATTTTTTATTTGTGCTCAAGGCTCTGGAGTGGGACTTGAACGCACAGCTTTCTGACTAGTAAGTGTGTGCTGCCCACTGAGACACTGTGGTATGGACATTAAGATAAAAAAATTCAGCTTCTGATCCATGGCGGATATTTGGAACATGGGAGTGACATGGAGGAAAATTAGATCCCATTGCTTTGATAAATTGTATAAAGTGAACAGTTAAGGATGACGTTATAATTTCATTACACAGTACAGTAAGAATGACTTGCATTTATATAACGCCTTTTACAACCTCAGGACATCCCAAAGTGCTTCATGGCCGATCGAGTACTTTTGAAACGTAGTCACTATTGTGATGTAGGGAATTATAAAGTATGATTAAAAGCATGCAGCAGGATTCTTAAAGGCATGCCAATTTGGTTCAAATCGCATTAAGATGTGATCTTGTTAAGTGAAAGGCTAAGGGTAACATTACAATTTCTTTACAAAATACAGTGAGAAAGAACTTGCACAGTTTTGGTCTCCTTAACTGAGAAAGGTTATTCTTGCCTTGGAGGCAGTACAACGGAGGGTCACCACATTGATTCCTGGGATGAGGGGGTTGTCCTATGAGGAGAGATTGTGTAGAATGGGCCCATACTTTCTGAAGTTTAGAAGAATGAGAGGTGATCTCATTGAAACATGCAAGATTCTGAGTGGGATTGACAGGGTAGATGCTGAGAGGTTGTTTCCTCCTGGCTGGTGAGAGTAGAACCAGGGGTCACAGTCTCAGGAAGAGCTTTATTTTTGTGCTGTGCTTATACTTTCCTTTGAACGCTCAATAGTTTATACTTCACCATTTCTGATTCCTATCCTGGTCTTCACTTTGACGTTCTCCCATATCCCATTCAGACCAGACAGCATGACAATAGTCATAGACGTACCTCAGGGAGTGGGGAGCTCAGACTTGGACTGGGGGGGGCAGGGTCAACTTTACATACAAAATTCTTACAGGGCTTGACAGAGTAGGTGCAGGGAGTATGTTTCCCCCCAGGCTGGGGAGTCTAGAACCAGGGGTCACAGTCTCAGAATAAGGGGTCGGCCATTTAGGACTGAGATGAAGAGAAACTTCTTCACTCAGAGGGTGGTGAATCTTTGGAATTCTCTACCCCAGAGGCTCAGTCTTTGAGTATATTCCAGACTGAGATAGATTTTTGGACTCTAGGGGATTCGAGGGACATGGGGATTGGGCGGGAAAGTAGAGTTGAGGTAGAAGATCAGCCATGATCTTATTGAATGGCAGAGCAGGCTCGAGGGGCCAAATGGCCGACTCCTGCTCCTAATTCTTATGTTCTTATGCTCTAACTAGGAGATTCAACAGAAAAGAGGGCAGGGAAATTCATGGTAAATTTATCTCATTGAAAGGAAAACGAATACAGAAGCATAATTTTGCGGATGCTAGCGATCTAAAAAACAGAAAATGTTGGAAACACTCAGCGGGTCGGGCAGCATCTGTGGAGAGAGAAACAGAGTTAACGTTTCAGGTCAATGACCCTTCGTCAGAACTGGGAAACGTTGGAGATGAAACAGGTTTTAAGTGCAGAGACAGTGAAAGGGGAGGAAAGAACAAAAGGGAAGAACTGTGAAAGGGTGCAAGGCAGGAGAGATTAAATGACAAAAGGGATGATGGTGCGAGGCGAAAGGAGATGGTAATGGGACAAGTAAAGAAACAAAAGATGGGTCTAGGGGAGGTGTAAATGGGAATGACTGAATCATTAGCAACAACAACTTTCCAAAAAAAAGGGAACAGAGGTTATGATCTGAAATTGTTGAACTCAATGTTGCTGTAAAGTGCCTAAATGAAAGATAAGGTGCTGATCCACGAGCTTACCTTCAGCTTCATTGGAACAGTGTAGGAGGCCGAGGACCGAGAGGTCAGAGTGGGAGTGGGGCGGGGAAGCTCGGGCACATGGAGTTAAGATGCAGATCAGCCATGATCTAATTGAATGGCAGAACAGGCTCGAAGGGCTGAATGGCCTCCTCCTGGTCCTAGATGCTAGGACTGACTTGTGAGAGGTTGATGCTGACACAAGGTGCATAAACTGTAACACATGTATTTCCCCAAGCACTGACATCCCTCACCTTGGCGTGAACAAAGTTTGAACACCCTCCTTTCCAAAAGAGAAAATTTGAAATTGTGTTTAAATAAATCATGTCACGGGGAATCACCATGAACCTCCAAACAAATTTGCAAAGTGACAGATGTCACGGAACAACATATAATTCTAAACTTCAGTCAACATAAAAACATAAGAACTTGAGAATTAGGAGCAGGAGTAGGCATTCAGCCCTTCGAACCTGCTCTTCCATTCAATATGACCATGGCTGATCTTCTACCTCAACTCCACCTTCCTGTGCTATCTCTATATCACTTGGTTCCTAGTATCTGTAATGTATTTGCTTCATGGGTTCTTGCTTAAGAATTCATAGCAACACATTGCTATTAAGAACTAGTTGGTTTATTAGCAAAGGTTCAACAATTTCACTAGACATTACCAGTCATCCATTAGGCTCACAACTGCATACCTCATCGTGGATGACCGAGACCCAACTGACTGGGGTTTTATTGATTCTTGTGAACATCACGTGACTGGCAAAGCGACTCACTACAAACAACATCTCTACAAACTTGTGAGCATACTCACAGAGGCATACATTACAGTATCCAAAGATCTATCTAGCTCTGCCTTGAATATACTCGACAGCCTCCACAGCTTTCTAGGGCAGAGAATTCCATTGATTCACCACCCACTGAGTGAAGAAATTTCTCCACATCTCAGTCCTAAATGGCCGACCCCCTTATCCTGAGACTGCCCTATAGTTCTAGACTCATCTACATTCCCCAAAATTAAACCCAAATCAAACTTTCACAACAAATGATATAAAGGGGCTTAATGGTGTCGTTTAGCAGGATATTCATGGGCCACTTGGAGACTTGGGGAGCTGCCTAAGGTTGAAGCCCTGGTCTCAGTTCATGTTGGTTTATGTTGATCTGCTGATACTAAGAGATTCTGAATTCAGATTGCTCCACCAGTGAAGGAGCAGCACTAAAACTGGCCCTTTCCAAATCTTCCAGGCCACCGCAGCAAATATTATTGGCAGAAATATGACTGAGATGCCCAGTCCTCAAGGGCCTCATTGACAAAGGTCAGGAGCAGCCCTGCAGCCACCAGACGTTGGACACTGATGGGCTATCTTTGCATGCAATATTCTTTTTGCAGCTGAACCATGATTTAACACTTGGAGTTTCAGATTTCCAATGTCGTGTAGTTGCAGCGATGGAAGGTTTATATGCATCACTGTGTATAACTTTGTTCTGGCAGGAACGTCAGAATCTGTCTTTCCTTACACATGCTGGCTGGCCTGCTGTGTATGTCCAGCATTTTTAGTTTTCACTGTGTGTAATGCTGCCGGTTTGTCAAAGAGCAGTGCTGACAAAGATGGTTAAATTGCGAGTGGTGTGAGAGTGTCAGTAGTGTGAGAGTGGTGTGTGTGTGAGGGCAAGTGATATGTGTGAGTCAGTGTGTCCGTGTATGAGTGGTCTGTGCAAGTGATGTGTGTATGTGCGTCTTGTGTGAGTGGTATGTGGTGTGTGTGCGTGAGTGATGTGTGTGTGCATTTTGTGTGTGTGAGTGGCGGGTGTGTGAGTGGTATGTGGTGCGTGTGCATGAGTGATGTGTGTGTGCGCGTGAATGATGTGTGTGTGCGTCTTGTGTGCGTGAGTGATGTGTGTGTGCGAGGGGTGTGTGTGTGTGTGGTGTGTGCGTGCATGTGGTGTGGTGTGTGTACGATGTAGGGTTTTTTTTTCTCTGCCCAATTATGGGGGTCTTTGATGGCTGTTGGTGTATTGGGCCTCTCTGTCCCTTCTAGGGGACGGTCCAGCAGCTTATGGCTCGCTGACCACTAAACTGGTGGTTTCAAAGTGCCCTAGCACCCCTATCTGGTTCTAACCTCAGAATTTTGGTGGATTATGAGCTTCCACAAGGGAAAACAAAACACTCAGAGACAAGTGGTCCTTGGAACAAAAAAAAGGGGTAAGTCCAATTTATTAACCACGGTAAGTTTCCAACAAGGTCAAACTTCATCAAAACAAATATCTGACACACACTTATAAACTATGAAAATCTATGGGAAGAAACGGACACAACGAAAACCTGACACAATTTTATCTTTACAAGACATTTCCAACACCACCCCCATCCCCTTTTTTACCTGACTGACCGAGGCTGACAGTTGGGAAAAGAAACCCCAGGATAATACTTACGATCCCTTTTGACAGTTATTTTTTTAGCCTTAGGATGGTTGGTTTACGGGGTAGCTGGAGTGAATGTTGCCTCTCCCAGTTACTTCGGTCTCCAGTTCTTCAGCTGGTTGGCCTCGGGGCGTTGTTCGGTGTGCGGCTCGGCTTCTTGAGATGATGTTGGGCCTCTCGGTAGTTGGGTTGTATATTCTGCACACAAGTCGAGTCCAGGGCCCGTTCGATGGTAGGTTTCCCAGCCGGTAACAGTCCGTCTCCGTTCTCTCTCGGTTTCTGTCTGTCTGTGACTGTTACTGCTCCTCGACTCCTTCTCCTACTGCTCCAGCTGCTTCCGCCCTTGTGGTTCTGTAAGTCCTATATTTGTACCCAATTTAGTTCTGGCCTTTTCGCGCTCAAACTCAGTTGGTGGTCTATTGTGTAAGTTTGGGCAGGGAGATAGCTTTGAATATTTAATCAGAAGATGTCACAGGTACAGGTAGGTGTGAAGACAGGGGTATTGTTTCAGTGCACATTGGTACCTCAAAGTCTGCTGGTCCATTGTAACAGTCCTGGGAGTCAATCGGTTTGGGCCTCCCCTTTGATGGTCCACTGTCCATATTAATTAGGTAGATGATGGTCCACATTCATAATTTGATTAGGGGTGAGTCATATTTTTGAACTGGGCCAGGTAGTCCCCATTGGTTGAGGATTTCCCCGCTTCAGGCCCGACTCGACCCCTGCTTGGCCTGCCAGAATGCACTTTTCCCCCATTGGCCAGTGCCTCTGTCTCACTTGTGAGCCAGACTCCACAATGTCTGTATCCGCCCACACGTTTCCCAGCCTGCCTGGTCCGAGGATTTTATTTGGCCAAAAATGTTCATTTAAAATGTATAGGACGACCCCATCTTAGTTTTCTTGTCCTTAGGGTGTTCCAAAAGAAAATGCGGCCGTGGATTTTCGAACCTTACAACGAGTAGTGTGCGTGCATGCATGGTGTGTGTGTGTTTGTGTTGGAGATTGTAATCTTTTTACTGAACGTGTCAGAAGCGTTTCTGCAAAGTCTAATCAGTGACAGGTGATTTAGTTTATTCCTCTCAGCCAAACCGCTGCGCCAAAATATAATTAAATGAGAGATCACTAGACCTAGATATTGCAGTAATGACCAATAAACCAGGTCGTGAAATGCAGTAACGAGTGTCTTGGCTGGAGTCCATCCTGTCTACACTCTTATTACAAGGTATAGTGTAGTTACAATGTACATAAGTGCGAGGTGATATAGTTTGGTCGGAACAATAAGAGATCCGTTTACTCCTTGGAAAATAAGCATCTCAATGAGGTAGAGGAACAGAGGGATCTGGAGGTACAGATACACAAATCACTAAAAGTAGCGACGCAGGTTAAGCAAACAAAGAAAGACTTGCATTTATATGGCGCCTTTCACGTCTCAAAACGCTTTACAGTCAATGACATGTAGCCAATGTTGTAATGTGGGAAACGCGGCAACCAATTTGCACACAGCAAACTCCCACAAACAGCAATGTGATGATGATCAAATAATCTGTTTTAATGATATTGATTGAGGGATAAATATTGGCCAGGGCACCAAGGATAACTCCCCTGCTCTTCTTCGAAATAGTGCCATGGGATTTTTTACATCCACCTGAGAGGGCAGACAGGGCCTCGGTTTAATGTCTCATCTGAAAGCACTGGGGTTCATTTCTAGAGGGATGGAATAGAAAAGCAGAGACGTTATGTTAAACTTGTCTAGAACCTTGGTTGGACCACACAGAGCACTGTGAACTGTTCTGGTCTCCATATTATAAAAAGGATATGGAGGCACTGGTGAAAAAGATTTACTCGAATGATACAAGAACTGAGAGGTTATACCTATCATAAAAGATGAACAGTCTGTGGCTCTTTTCTCTAGAAAGAAGAAGGCTGAGGGGTGATCTGATGGAGGTCTTTAAGATTACGAAGGGGTTTGATAGGGTAGGTGTAGAGAAGATGTTTCCACTTGTGGAGGAGACACAGTACCAGGGGCCATAAATTATATTAATATCAATAAAAATATACAATAATATCACTATATATAATATCACTAATAAGTCCAATCGGGAATTCAGGAGAAACTTCTTTACCCAGAGTATGGTGAGAATGTGGAACTCGCTACCACAGGGACTGGTTGAGGCGAATAGTATAGAAGCATTTAAGGCGTAAATAGATAAACACATGAGGGAGAAAGGAATAGAAGGATATGTTAATAGGGTTAGATGAAGTAGGGTGGGAGGAGGCTTGTCTGGAGTAATTAACACCAGGATGGACCTGTTGGGCCGAATGGCCTGTTTCTGTGTTGTAGATACTGTGTAATTCTATGTAATGTTTAATATGAATAATTGAAGTCGGCTGTTGTTTAGATATAATTTATTGTCAATCAAGATAACGCATTGGTAACTGTAACTAATGATTCATAACTACCACAATAAATAACCTATTGCACCATACATAGTAAGGCTCCAAGAAGATTGCTTATCATAACTTATTTGTAAAACCATCTTATAATCAACATTATTGTTAGCTGGTAATTGTTGTGCCTTTTAATTGTTTGGAATCTTCTCTGAGGAATAAATTCTTACTATTGTCTTAGCCTGCACTACTTTTATGTACAATTAATAAATATTTTCCAATCCAATTTACGTATCTTGCCCTTGAGTCAGTTCTCCTTAGAGCAAAGAAGGTTGAGGGGAGGATTTAATAGAGGTGTTCAAAATCATGAAGGTTTTTGCTGGAGTAAATAAGGAAAAACTGCTTCCACTGGCAGGAAGGTTGGTAACCAGAGAATACAAGTTTAAGATAATTGGTAAAAAAGCCAGGTGAGATGAGAATTTTTTACGCTGTGAGTTGTTGTGATCTGGAACGCACTGCCTGAAAGGGCGGTGGAAGCAGATTCATTAGTAACTTTCAAAAGTGGGTACAATAGCATAGTGGTTATCTTACTGGATGAGTAATTGAGAGGCCTGGACTGATGATCCAGAGACATGAGTTCAAATTCCACCACAGTAGCTGGGGAATTTAAATTCAGTTCATTATGGAAATCTGGAATAAAAAAGCTGGTATCAGTCCTGGTGACCATGAAACTACCGGATTGTCGTAAAAACCCAGCTGGTTCACTAATGTCCTTCAGGGAAGGAAATCTGCAATCCTTACCCGGTCTGGCCTATATGTGACTCTTAACAGCCCTCTGAAATGGCCCAGCAAGCCACTCAGTTAAGGGCAATTGATGGCCTTACGAGCAACGCAAATATCCCATGAATGAATAAAAATATATGTACAGGTACACTTAAAAAGGAAAAAATTGGCAGGGCTATGGGGAAAGAGCAGGGGAGAGTGGGACTAAATGGACAGCTTGTTCAAAGAGCTGGCACAGGCATGATGGGCCGAAGGGCCTCCTTCTGTGCTGTCCAATGCTATGAGCTCCTTTCCCAGGAGTCCTTCATCTCCCACGTTCTCCTCTTTTTATTCTTTTTCTCCTCTCTCTGGAAACTCGCTCATTCCGAATGGCAGCATTCCAATTCCTAGTCCCAAGGTTCCAGGTTGACTGACTTTTACACAATGGTGGTTTATAAACATTCTGCTCCATAGCACAGGGTTTCCCCACAGCCTCATCCATCTAAATTGAGACGGGAGTGAGGCAAGGAGCTGAGGAATCATTTAACTGACGGAGGAAGTACTTCCTGCAACTGGTTGGTCCCTTTCCTGATTCAAGCCAACCCCCTTACAGTGTTAATCAGTGTGTCTCATTTACCTGCAATGCAGCAATACTCTGAACTATGCAACAACCTGAAAAGCTGGTAAAGTTTATAAAATTCATTAAAATAATGAGGAGCAGAGGGAACGATGTGAAATGGTAAATGGCACAGAGGGGTTTGAACAGTGGGCTGAAGCATCTTGGCTTAATTACAAACTTAAAGGAAAAAAGATTTACATTTATATAGCGCCTTTCACAAACACCGGGCGTCTCAAAGCACTTTACAGCCAATGAGGTACTTTTTGGAGTGTAGTCACTGTTGCAATGTAGGAAACACGGCAGCCAATTTGCGCACAGCAAGCTCCCACAAACAGCGATATGATGATGACCAGATAATCTGTTTTAATTATGTTGATTGAGGGATAAATATTGGCCAGGACACTGGGGATAACTCCCCTGCTCTTCTTTGAAACAGTGCCATGGGATCTTTTACATCCACCTGAGAGAGCAGACGGGGGCCTCGGTTTAACGTCTCATCCGACAGTGCAGCACTCCCTCAGCACTGCATTGGGAGTGTCAGCCTAAATTTACATGCTCAAGTCCCTGGAGTTGGACTTGAACCCACAACCTTCTGATTCAAAGGCAAGTGTGCTAGCCACTGAGCCATAGCTGAAACTTAAGTATAATTTAGATATGTAGTGTTGGTTCTTAAACTGCCGACTGCTTTTCTCCTGTGCGTTACCATTTACTCCGCTAAATATAACAACTTGCATTTAGATAGCGTCTTTAATGTAGTAAAATATCCCAAGGCACTTGACAGGAACGTTATCAAGCAAAATTTGACACCGAGCGACAGAAGATGATATGTGGGGAGGGCAAAGACGTGGGTTTTAAGGAGCTTCCTAAAGGTGTTGAGAGGCAGAGAGGTTTAGGGAGTGAATTCCAGAGCTCAAGGCCCAGGCAACTGAAGGCACGGCCACCTATGGTGGAGGAATGAAAGTCGGGGATGCGCAAGAGGCCAGAATTGGAGGAGCACAGAGATCTCAGAGGATTGTAGGGCTGGAAGAGGTTCAGAGATAGGGAGGAGATTGGGCGACGAGGGCATTGGAGAGAACGACCAACCATACCCTCGCAATGCTTTTGAGAAGGACCAGCCTCCTTGTAGCAGGGAACGGGTTCCATTTGTCAGTCCCTGCTGAGCATTGGCCATTGGAAGCCACCTCCTTGTGCAAAGAACAGAACCAAACACATTGTGAGTGGTGCAGTGTTCCCAGGTCTAGTGAAATGAAATGCAAAATACCTTATGCGCTGAAGAGGAAATAGAGTGGTCGCTCTTGTCACTTTTATCTGCGTGAGGATAATAGGTGAAGAATCTTCAGGATAATACGTGAAGAATTTTCCTCCACCGGTCTCCATTTTCCAACCTGTTGTAATGTAGAATTACATAGGATATACAGAAACAGGCCATTCGGCCCAACTAGTCCATACCAGCATTAATGCCCCACTCGAGCCTCCTCCCATCCATCCTCTTCTAACTCTATCAACATAACCCTCAGATCCCTTCTCCCTCATATGCTTGTCTAGCTTCAGAATAAGGGGTCGCCCATTTAAAACGGAAATAAGGAGGGATTTCTTCTCTCAGATGGTCGTGAATATTTGGAATTCTCTACCCCAGAGGGCTGTGGAGGCTGGGTCATTGAATATATTTAAAGCGGAGATAGACAGATTTTTGAATGATAAAGGAATCAAGGGTTATGGGGAGCGGGCAGGGAAATGGAGTTGAGGCCAAGATCAGATCAGCCATGATCTTATTGAATGGCGGAGCAGGTTTGAGGAACCAGATGTCCTACTCCTGCTCCTGTTTCTTATGTTCTTATGTTCTTCTCCTTAAATGCATCTTTACTATTCGCCTCTACCACTCCTTGTGGTATCGAGTTCCACATTCTCACCACTCTCTGGGTAAAGAGCTCAGAACTTAGAGTCTAGAGCTTAGGGCTGAGACAGCTGTAGGCATGGCCACCAATGGTGGGACCAAGGAAATACTGGATGCACAAGAGGCTAGGATTTGAGGAACACAAAATTCACGGAGGGTCATAGGGCTGGCGGAGGTTATACACATACAAGAATGAGGCCATGGAGGGATTTGAACACGAGGATGAGAATTTTAAAATTGAGGCGTTGCCAGACTGGGAGCCAGTGTAGGTCAGCGAGCACAGGGATGATTGGTGAGCGTGACTTACTGCGAGTTAGGACATGGGCAGTAGAGTTTTGGATGATCTCAAGTTTATGGAGCGTGGAAGGTGGGTGGCTGGCCAGGAGAGCATTAGAATAGTCAAGTCTGGAGGTAGTAAAGGCATGGATAAGGGTTTCAGCAGCAGATGGGTTGAGGCATGTGTGGAGACGGGCGATATTCTGGAATTGGAAGTTGGTGGTCTTGGCGATGGAGAGGATATGAGGTCAGAAGATCAGCTCAGGGTCAAGTAGGACACCAAGGTTGCAAACAATCTGGTTAAGCCTCAGATATTGGAGAGGGACTGAATCGGTGACGAGGGAACAGAGTTTGTGGCAGTGACAGAGATGCAGAATCTGGTGAAGATATCTACCATGGCTCAGTGGCACACCTGTCTTCAGGTCAATAAGTTGTGGGTTCAAGTCCCACTCCAGACACTTGAGCACATAATCTAAGCTCTCATTTCAGTGCAGCACGGAGGTGCCGTCTTTTGGATGAGATGTTAAACCGAGGCCCCTTCTGCCCTCTCAGGTGGATGTAAAAGATTCCATGGCCACTATTTTGAAGAACAACAGGGGTGTCCTGGGCCAATATTTATCCCTTAACCAACATCACTGAAATAGATTACTGGTCATCGCTGTGTGGATTTTTGCTACTGTGTTTCCCGACATGCCAACAGTGACCACAATTCAAAAAGTATTTAATACACCGTTTGGCGCTTTGGGATGCCCTGAGGTCGTGAAAGGTTATATATAAATGCAAGGTTCTTCATTACAGGTTGTGGCTTTTGGAATTTTTGTATTTTGTCTCGTTTTTCATTTAATTATCAATTAAGCAAAATTCCACAGGATCTGTTCAGGTATGCAAATTTCACATCACTAACTACTGCAACAGAGAGTGGTTGTTACCATTTTAAAGGTTCAACAGTTACAACAGCTTATTAACTTGCACATGTCCTTCAGAAAGTGTTTTCCTTAAGATGTGAATCTAAGCAAGTTCCAGGCTGCATTTTGCTATTAATTCAAGTTGATTGATGTTTTGTTGCTGCTCCAAGACAAGATTGTCGTCCATATTCACTATTCAAACAAAAATTATAGTTAATAGCAGAAACATGTTAAAAAGCACGTAGATATTAAAGTCAGTGATTTAGTTACAAAGCATGTCTTGTTGCTGATATTCCCTCTGGAAGTAGATGGGATCGTGTTGATGCACTGATCTCTGACTGGCGAATTATTCATCATGTTAGATTTTCCTCCACTTTCACCGTGCTGCCCAACAAATTGCTGACATCAGCCAGATACTAGTATGCAACAACAACAGCAACAAGTTGTATTAATATAGTGCCCTTAATGCAGTAAAATGTCCCAAGGCAATGTCACAGGAGGGTTATCTCACACAATTTGACACCGAGCCCCATAAGGAGAAATTACGGCAGATGCTTGGTCAAAGAGGTAGGTTTTAAGGAGCATCTTTAAGGAGGAAAGAGAGGCGGAGAGGTTTAGGGAGGGAATTCCAGAGCTTGGGGCCCAGGCAACAGAAGGCACGGCCACCAATGGTTGAGTGATTATCATCAGGGATGCTTAAGAGGCCAGAATTGGAGGAGCGCAGACATCTCGGAGGGTCATAGGGCTGAAGGAGATTACAGCGATCGGGAGGGGTGAGGCCATGGAGGGATTTGCAAAAACGGATGAAAATTTTAAAATGAAATGATATGCCTTGTGTTAGCTGTGGCGCAGTGATATCATTCTCGCTTCTGGAGTGGGATTTGAACCCAAACCTTCTGACTCAGGAACTTAAGCACGTAAAAAAGTAAAATAAGACTTGCATTTATGTAGCGCCTTTCACGAACACAAGATGTCCCAAAACACTTTACAACCAATGAAGTACTTTTTGAAGTGTAGTCACTGTTGTAATGTAGGAAACACGACAGACAATTTGCACACAGCAAGCTCCCACAAAAACAGCAATGTGATAATAACCCAGATAATCAGTTTTGTTATGTTGATTGAAGGATAAATATAGTCCAGGACACCAGGGGTTAATTCCCCTGATCTTCAAAATAGTGCCGTGGGATCTTTTACATCCACCAGAGAGGGCAGACTGGGCCTCGGTTTAACGTCTCATCTGAAGGACACTTCTGTTGACACTCCAATGCAGTACTGAGGGAATGCTGCACTGTCAGAGGTGCCGTCTTTCAGCTGAGACATTAAACCAAAGCCCCATCTGCTCTCTCAGATGGATGTAAAAGATCCCACGGCCCTATTTCGAAGATGAAGAGATGGGGAATTATCCCCGGTGTCCTGAGCCAATAGTAATCACTCAATCAACATGACTAAAACAGATTGTCTGGTCATTATATGTTTGTATGACCTTGCTGTGCGCAAATTGGCTGCCGCGTTTCCCACATTACAACAGTGACTACACTTCAAAAGTACTTCATTGGCCGTAAAAGTGCTTTGGGGAATCCTGAGATTGTGAAAGGCGCTATAGAAATGCAAGTCTTTCTTTTTTTTGTTCGATGACAGTTTGGCACAGTTCAGGCTGGGTCCAGGAGACTCCAGAGGGGAAGCCAGCAAACACACTAATGCGCTTACCACTGTGCATGCTCTTCCCATAATGTGGGCCTTGGTGGAACCAGCCAACCACACAAACGTTACACATCCCCAGTGACATGGAAAGCATTGTAAGGTGCTAACCAAGACTGAAGGTCAATAGGTGAGGTTGCTTGTTATCAGGCTGTTAATATTTAAGTCATTCCTAATCGCTCATTACTGATTTCTATCCCAACTATCGATGTGCTCATCTGCCTAAATATAATGGCAATTGCTGGAGGAGGGGGGAGGGGGGGGGGGTGGTGACTCTGAGACTCTCAAGAATCTACTTCAGCTTGTAGGCTAAAGCTTCTCCTCACATCTGATACCCAGAGTACCTTACGTAAGATGTATTTAGAGGGAAGCTAGATAAGCACATGAGGCAGAAAGGAATAGAAAGATATGCTGATAGGGTTAGATGAATTAGGGTGGGAGGAGGCTCGTGTGGAGCATAAACACCAGCACAGACTTGTTGTGCCGAATGGCCTGTGTCTGTGCTGTAAATGCAGTGCTGTTTCTTCTGGCTGAGGAGTCTAGAACCAGAGGTCACAGTCTCAGGATAAGGGGTCGGCCATTTAGGACTAAGATGAGGAGAAATTTCTTCACTCAGAGAGTGGTGAATCTTTGGAATTCTCTGCCCCAGAGGGCTGCGGAGGCCCAGTCTTTGAGTATCGATAGATTTTTGGATATTAAGGGAATCAAGGGATATGGGGATAGTGCAGGAAAGTGGAATTGAGGCAGATCAGCCATGATCTCATTGAATGGCGAAGCAGGCTCAAGGGGCTGAATGGCCGACTCCTGCTCCTAATTCTTATGTTCTGATGTAAATTCTATGTATTCTATGGAACACTTAACCTATACAACTAAATATTGTAAACTACAATTAAATATACTCAGGCAACCAGTAGATCATGGTCCTGATAGGATATGTACAAATAATATTTTGTAACACCGCGGGGAATTTAAAACCCATTTTCTCCTCTGAATGTAAACTGGATTTTGTGGGGGCGGTTGGAAAAGTGAAAGATTCTTGCAAAAGTTTAATTTAAAAGACAAAAAAAAAATTACATTAATTTCAGCGGTGTGTTGATGCTCTGATCCACCCACTCTTGGATTTATGTTTTATTTTGCGCTCATCCTATTGAAGGGGCGAACTTTTCCAAATAACCTTTTGTGAGCAAGAGATGGCTCTGGATTAACTTCCACGTGATCCCCACAGACCTTACACACATACAATTTTTTTTTTAATTCGTAGCCAATTTTTCCAATTCTTTGTCAAATCACAAACGCCAGAGGTCACCTTGCACACATCAAGGATCACTCTGCGCCAATGCTCTTAGCCAAAAGGCCTAGAGCCACTGCACCGTTCCTAGAAGTACTGCAATACCAGGTTCGTGCCATGGAGGTGGATGGGTCAAGCCACCCCACCCACCTCCTATTTCCAAAAAGCATAGGAGAACCACCTTCCTGATCCAGGGAGAACCACTTTGGGGTCATGGTTACTCCCCTGTCAGGTCAGTTACGCATGATCTTAGCTAAAAGGCCGAGCACATACAAATGCTTGAGGACAACGAGCAGAAGCAAATCGAGATTGCAGAATAGTTGAGCGTGAACTTGCCTTGCTCTCTGTATCACGCACACTGTATCAGTCACCTTCATGTGGTGTTCAAAATGGACCTGCAGTCTGTGGCGCTGGGCAGTGTAAAACAGGGAGAGACACGTTCCCTTGAAGTGGACAGCTCCGGGCTGCAAGCGAGCTGCAATCAGCTCTCTGATGCCCTGTGGTTGGGCAGTAGGGGCGGGGGTGATTTCTGCCCCACCGGTTAGTACGTTCAAGGCGAGGGGGAGAAATGATTGGACTGCAGTCTGTGTGCAGTGAATCTTTTTGTCCCCTGCATTGCATCATGCATTCCCTCCCCATCACCACACCCTGTGCTGAACCGATGTTTCAGTGCAGCGACCGCAGGCAGCAGGAAAGCGCCACTGGAGTGGAGAACCGAAATCTCTTGTCACCACCGCGCACATCCCCCAACTGAGCAGAGAGAGAGAGACACACACACACTTGTCTAATGGGGGAGATGGGGAATATTGCAAATCAGTTCATTCCCCCCGCCCCCGCTTCAGTCAGTTCCTCAACTATCAGGACGCAGGGCGGTGTATGTCTGAATCATTTCTTTTAATAGCAACGATGCGTGTCCACACACTAATCCAGGGAGAGCAAGGCACAGGTTGGAAAAAACTTGTAATGCAAAATTCTCCACTCATTTGAATTTTGCATTACCTCATTGCTGCTGACCTCCAGTCTGAGTCTCTCCCTCTCTCCCGCTCAGTGGATCTGTATAGTCTCCGCGCCCCCCCCCCCCCCGCCCCGCCCCCAACCCACACACACACACACACACACACAACACACTCCTCTGCCCAATCTGCAGACCGGTCGCTCTTTTAACGTGACCTTTAGGCTGTTTGTCCTGTTTTAAGAAATGGAACAACTATACCGGGCAAGGGGGGGAACCTATCTTCCCCACCTCTCACCCCCACCCCCACCACCCATCACCGCCCCCCCCCCCCCCACCACCCATCAACCACCCTCCACCACTCATGCACGCATCATCCCCCACCACCCATCACCCCCCCCACCCATAAACCCCCTTCCCTCGCCCATCAACCCCCCTCCACCACTCATGCACCCATCACCCCCCCACCACCCATCACCCTCCCACCACCCATCAGCCCCCTTCCCTCAACCATCATCCCCCCCATCAACCCCCTTCCCTCGCCCTTCACCCCCCACCCATAAACCCCCTTCCCTCGCCCATCACCCCCCCACCGCCCATAAACCCCCTTCCTTCAACGCCCCCCATCAACCCCGTTCCCTCACCCATCACCCCCCCCCCATCAACCCGCTTCCCTCGCCCATCACCCCTCCCCCTCCCACCATCCATCCCCTCAACCACCACCCCCCCACTTCCCCCACACACCCTCACTCAAGGGCAGGTCCATGCAACAAGGAAGCGCCAGGACCGACAAGTCAAGTCTGCTTCGTTGCGGCAGGGAGCTTTCAAGAACTCAGGGTCAGGCTGAAGAAGCTTTTACTGGAGATGAGGATGGGGAGGTGAAATCTTCGCTTGATTTTAATTCCCCCGCCTCAATAAAATCCTTAATCTTGCAGCTGCCCAACTTCCCTGACCCTTGACACTTGATGCAAATTCAAGAAAAGTAACGTTGCTTTGTCAATCCTGCTCCCTGTTCACGATGGCCAGACTTCCCCACCCACCAGCACTTGCCCAGCGCGCTTTCAGTATCGGCGCCAGGTCGATGAACAACACATGCCCTGTTGCCTGGTCAGCTCAGGGACAAAGGGATGCAAGAACTCGATCTGAGGTTGATGCGGTATATGAAATGCCCTTAAAAAGGCAGAGGTGGGGGAGTTATGGAGTCCTCTTAACTTGTAGCACAGGTACATGTACACTATGAACGGGACTGATTCCTGTCGGGACGAGTAGTTTGTGACTATCCGTCAGACATGACAGAATATGATCCAGCATACAGAGCTTACAGCACGGAATTCGGCCGGACCTGTCTGTGACTGCCCCGCAGGAGCCTCTCCCACCCCTGCCCCATCACACACTCTCAGCACATCGAATCATATTGACCAAATAATGATAGAAATAAAATGAATAGCGCTCCATTGTTCTTCACTAAGCACCACTGCATTGCTCCATATCCCTTGGGCGGCGGTGAGGTTTTGGTTGATGCGGCCCCAATCTATTCCCATTGCAGGATATAAACCTCCCAGGATTTTTTAATTTTGCACAGCTTACCTTTATAGGTATGAGGTCTTGGCAGCTGTGTCTCTTGACCCAGCCAGTATTAAACTGATGTTTAAGGACCTCGGTCCAAGTGAATTACAAAAACATGTCTGACACCCCTCTTTTCCCCCTCCTATATTAACTGGAGCTTGATTTAGGGAGGGGGGGGGGGGGGATAGACAGCGAGTTGGAGAGTTGAAGTGGTCTGGCATACGCCCAAAGCACGTGGGATCATACATCAAGACAGGGGGCGAGGGCTGTGCCTCCTCCTCCTGCTCGGCAGATCAATGGGAAGGCAAGCGGCGTATTCTTGCCGTGTTGGCGAATATGCGGCGGATATATAAAGGCGGCGCCGCGACAGAAGGACTTCACTGTGAACACCTCACACAGTCTCTGGCCAAGATGAGCTACACGCTGGAATCGCTCGGCGCCCCCGCCTCGTACCGGAGGATCGAGAGCCGGAGTTACAGCAGCCGCAGCTCGCCCTCCAGCGGCTTCCGATCTCAGTCCTGGTCCCGGGGAGGTCCGGGCGCGGCGAGCTCCGTGTCGTCGTCGTCTTACCGGCGGCTGGCCAGCGCCCAGGCGCCCCGCGCCTACAGCTCGTCCGACAGCCTGGAGTTCAGCCAGTCGAGCGCCCTGAACGGAGATTATAAAATCAGCCGCAGCAACGAGAAGGAGCTGCTGCAGGGTCTCAACGACCGCTTCGCCGGCTACATCGACAAGGTGCACTTCCTGGAGCAGCAGAACAAGGAGCTGGATGCCGAGATCCAAGCGCACCGGCAGAAGCAGGTTAGCCACGGGCAGCTGGGCGACGTGTACGACCAGGAGATCCGCGAGCTGCGCTCCCTGATCGAGCAGGTCAACCACGAGAAAGCCCAGATCCAGCTGGACACCGATCACCTCGACGACGACATGCAGCGCCTCAAGGACCGCTTCGAGGAGGAAGCCCGGCTGCGCGACGAGACGGAGGCCACGATCCGGGCGCTGAAGAAGGAGATGGACGACTCCTCGCTGGTCAAGGTGGAGCTGGAGAAGAAGGCGCAGTCGCTGCAGGACGAGGTGGCCTTCCTGAGGAACAACCACGAGGAGGAGGTCGCCGACCTGTTCGCCCAGATCCAAGCCTCCCAGATCACGGTGGAGAAGAAGGACTTCCTCAAGACCGACCTCACCTCGGCGCTGAAGGAGATCCGCTCGCAGCTGGAAGGCCACTCGGCCAAGAACATGCAGCAGACCGAGGAGTGGTTCAAGTGCCGCTACGTCAAGCTCAACGAGGCGGCCGAGATGAACAAAGACGCCATCCGATCGGCCCGCGAGGAGATCGGCGAGTACCGACGCCAGCTGCAGTCCAAGAGCATCGAGCTGGAGTCGGTGCGAGGCACCAAGGAGTCGCTGGAAAGGCAGCTCAACGATATCGAGGACCGACATAACTCGGATGTGTCAAACTACCAGGTAGGAAGCACCGCGGGCAAACGGCAGCCTTGGGTTTGAACCTAACCTTCCGGGGAGGTTGCAAAATCAGCACACCGATCCTTTCATGGTGATTTCCCTGGCTATTCCATCTTGATAGTGTTTGCCATTGTGTAAGATTTAGGTGTGAACATGTGTTAATCCTCCCACCACCCCCCACCCACCACAACCCTCTCTCTAGACAGCTTCCAACGTGTTCATTGCCCCTGATTCAGTTGTATTTGGTGAGGTCGGTCCAGGTTTTGTTTTCACTGCGGTCGGGGGCTGGAATGTTGGCAGAGATTCTTCTCCGCAGTTCCGCTGCTGCAGAGGGCCATTGATCAAGGGCCGGCCCCTCCCCTCCCCACCTCGCCTCGCCCCTCCACTCACCTCCCCACCTCTCCTCTCTCCTCCTCTCATCTCCCCACCTCTCCTCTCTCCTCCTCTCACCTCTCCACCTCTCCTTTCTCCTCCGCTCCCCTCCCCACCTCTCCTCTCTCCTCCTCTCACCTCCCCACCTCTCCTTTCTCCTCCTCTCCCCACCCCACCTCTCCTCTCTCCTCCTCTCACCTCCCCACCTTTCATTTCTCCTCCGCTCCCCTCCCCACCTCTCCTCTCTCCTCCTCTCCCCTCCTCTCCTCTCCCCTCCCCACCTCTCCTCACTCCTCTCCTCTCCCCACCTCTCCTCCCCCCCCACCTCTCCTCTCTCCTCCTCACCCCTCCAACTTCCTCTAGGTTTGTAACTTCCAGCTTCCCTCTCAAACTTACAATGACGTTGTTTGACGTGTCCCGCCAGTTTATCGAGGGCGAGAGCTTGTTTCAATGTTAGGATCTGCCCTGTCCTCAAAGTCCAAAATTGCACAACCCCAATCACCATTGAAATGCATTGCCCTTTTAAGAGACGCATTGCCCTTTTAAGAGACGCATTGCCCTTTTAAGACGATGCAGTGCTTTCCATTGAACCCACTGAAGAACATAGTTGAGTGAATGTGTGTTCTTGTTTTCTATATTCAGGAAACCGTGCAGCAACTGGAGAATGAGCTCCGAGGTACAAAATGGGAGATGGCCCGTCATTTGAGGGAGTACCAGGACCTACTGAATGTTAAAATGGCTCTGGACATCGAGATCGCTGCTTACAGGTATGGAGGTCACAGAGGGCGTTCTCTGACGCAGTGAAGGGCGGGGTCGGTGGGGTGAGGGGTGCGGGGGGAGGGGGAGGTTGCATTCGGGGCAAAGGGAAAGTCATTCAATGTGGGAAGAAAGTCTGAATCTGGAAGAGTCGGTAGCATTCCTCTTCGCTCATTAAAATGTGAAGAAGGACCCTCAAAGGAGCGGGGCAGCCTTTAATCGGTTTGGGAAAGTGATGGGTTGGAGATGCAATGCTCAAGGAGATAGTCTGAAAATACATAAAGGTAGGGGTGTATCGGCGTTCCATCAAAGGGGTCTTGCAACAACGGACTTGCAGAGGAGGATGAAGGTCATACCGAAAGCGCCAAATTGATGTCAACCCCATAGAGGATTTCATGAAGCTCTCCCATTCAGAAGCGTGTTCAGCGAATCCTTGAGAGCAGAACCAGCCTCTTTACATCAATTAACCAATTTAATGCCAGCGCACTCCAGTCTGAGTATCCATTTAAGTTTCCATCTTGAGAGGGTGCCAAGATTCACAAAAAAAAATCCACTTTTGAACCCTTTAAGAGCTGCGATCCAGTGAGATTATTGTGGAGAAGTTTGAATTAAATCCCTGTTTTGATTTAAAAGAAAAATGATTGCAATAAAAAAAACCTTTTCTGTTACTCCCCTAAAAGGGTCAATATTTAGAAGTGAACCCATCAGACGTGTCCTGATAAAGTGTCCCCGAACCCTAGCATTAACCCATCTCTTCTTTCTTGAGATGCTGAAGGGCCAACAGCGTGTTTCCAGCATTTTCTGATTTTGTTTCAGTTTTTCCTGTATTTGTGTCTTTATTTCGATGACTTCGAGTCAGCACAGACTCTGGTCGCGAACCCAATGCCTTCAGTGAACTTTCAATCCGTTTTATTTCGAATGATAAAGTTATTGCTCCCGATCGCCAGCCAACATGATCTCCCTCAACATGAACAAATTAACTTTTTGATTAACATAGAATTACATAGAATTTTACAACACAGAAACAGACCCAACTGGTCCATGCCGGTAATGCACACCAGCCTCTTGTCAATTACAAGATATTGAAATGGGTTGAAATGTACAGGTCAGAGGACTCTTGGCTGACTGTATAGGGAAGGTAATCGCTATTTGTGGTGCTAGAGTGTATTTCCTGCCCTATCTTAACACACATTCTATCTCTCTCTCTGCAGGAAACTCCTGGAGGGCGAAGAGTCGAGGTATACCTTCTCTGGAAGCATCACTGGCCCGTCCTTCCCGTATAGGCCACCAAGCACACCCACGGCGCCCGCGAAGGTGCAGAAGACGAAAGAAGCGCCCAAACTGAAAGTCCAGCATAAATTCGTGGAAGAGATCATTGAGGAGACCAAAGTAGAGAATGAGAAATCAGAGATGGACGAGCTTGACCTGGCCGCGGCAGTGGAAGAGCTTTCAGCTGAAAAGAGCCCCGAGGAAAAGGAGGAAGGGGAAGAGGAGGTGTTGGTTGAAGAGGCGATTGTGGCCACTGTCAAGGCTGGGGTTCAGGCAGAGCCAGAGGCGAAGGGCGAGGAGGAATCGGAAGAGGAGAAGGGAGAAGGTGAAGAGGAGGAGAAAGATGAAAAGGAAGAGGAGGCAGCTGAAGCAGAAGATGCTGGTGAGGAGGGGAAGGAGAAGAAGGGTGAGGCCGCAGAGGAAGGCAAGGCCGAGGAAGAAGCTGAAGAGGCAGCAGAAAGTGAAGAAGTGGAGGAAAAGATTGAAAGCGTGAAGGTGGAGCAAGCCAAGGCTGCCCCAGAGGAAGCCAAGGGTCAGAGCAAGGAAGGAAGCGAGGAGGAGGAAGAGGTAGAAACTAAGGAGGGTGAGGCCGGCGAGAAGTCCGAAAAGGAAGCCATGGAAGACGGAGAAGCAGGCGACCAGGAGGACGCGAAGAAGGGCGAGGAAGCGGCGGAGGAGAAGATCGTTTCTGAGAAAAAGATCGAGAAAGTCGGAGAGGGAAAGGAAGCGGTCAGCGAAGACAAGGCGCAGAAAGATGAAGACAAGACAGAAGTCGAGGACAAGAAAGATGAAGCAAAGTCAAAAGACGAAGGCACGATCATCAATGGCGAGGCTGAGGAGGAAGGGGAAGTCACAGATGAGAAGGATGAAGACTCGCAGATTATTACCAATGGTGTAGACAAAAGCCCCTCCAAGGAGGACGCCTTTGACGTGGGTATGCTCCACACCACTACGACCAAGACGGTCCATAAAGTCCTGGACGAGGGCGACGGGACCATGAAACACATCAAGGAGATAACCAAGTCCGTCACGGTGACCCAGACGGTGGAGGAGGTGGAAGAGACGGTGCAGGAGACCATAGTGTCCACCAAGACCATCGAGAAGACCTCACACGCGATGCTAAAGAAAGAGGAAGACAACGAGTGAAGCGAAGCTCAGGAAGCGAAGGGGATGACAATTGACAGCTGGAGATGCATGGGTGTGACCGCTTTTATGGCCTTGAGCAGAATGAGTTCTCCCTCCAGGAGCTCCAGACTTCCCGTCTTTTCCTTTTGTGCAATAGAAGAAACTGCATGCAAGTTAACAATGTGCCCTCCACGGAGCCGAAAATCAAGGAACCACCGAACGAAACCAAAACAACACAACTGAAAACCAAAATGCATGGAAGAAATATGCACCGGATCGTGACAAGAAACACAAATGTCCAAGAGAAGTTCTCTCGATCTGCTGGAGGGGCGCTTTTGAGAAAGTCTAAAGATGTATTATGCAAAGAATAAACTGAGCCAAAAAGTTTTTGAAAAACGAAAAAAAAATAATCCTTAGCCTTAAACAGCTCATATTGATTAATATATGTTTACCACACGAGTGCTATTAAAATGGACTTCCATTGGTGGGAGGGAGGGTCTAGTGATCATTCACCAATATGCCACAGTTTATCACCCCATGTGAAACTTCACTGCAGTATTTGCTGAATAAAAGTCATATTCCAAAACTCAATGTCTGATTTATTGGTTTAAAAAAACAAGTGGGAGGGGCGGAGGGCGGGTCTCATTCACCGAGCTTGTGAATATCTTTCCCTTCGGTTGGGTTTCAAAGGCAGGCGGGTAGTGAAGAGAGAAAGATGACTTTAATAGTGGGTTCAATCTCTGAACAGATTTGTTCCCTGAACTAATTTGATCTTCCAGTGGTTCCAAACAATGAAGGGAATCTTTGTAACAGGTTTGTACAGGGAAGGTGCTATTGCTGATGAGGCAAGTTTCAGTATTGGGATCGTATCGTTGGGAAATTACCAAAGTTGTAAAGTATTTCATAACAGTTGCCCAATGCGGTGCAGATGTTTGAAATCAGCTTAATGGGAGCCATAATTTCTATCTTTAATACTTGATAAAATTCAGACGTTTTGACATTGAGTCTCGCCGAAAGAATCTGGCTTTGAGCTGCATAATATGTGTTTACGTAATAGGGGTTAAATTAAGCGAAACAAAATCTGCTGATTGTAGCAGTGCAGTGTTCAGGTATTGGTGCTATGGAATCCATAACACGTGCCTCTAGTTCCCATTCCAGTCAAGTGCATTATTAAAGATTGACCCATGATAGCCATTCGGCTGCAGTTACTGGTACAGGAAATGTCTCGCATTGTCACCTCCAACAATCTAAAATCGTTCTTATTTTCTTACTAAAATCCCCCACCCACCCTGTGCCGCAGCGTTCAGACTCCACGTTCTCAACCTTAGAGTACAAATGGATGGCGGTGATCAGTCCAGTCCAAGGTCGAATGGCACTGGCCCATTCCTTCCAGAGCAAAGCGCAGGCAAATCCCCAGTGAGGCGCCTGGGATCCCGGATTGGCTTTGATTGACACCCAGATGGATTCATTCATGAGGTCAACTCACGCCCAACCCCAATCCGGACGCAAGCGTTTTTGTGAAGCACTCAGACCGCAGCCCCTTCTCATTATAACGCACATTGGAACTAGAGGCAGTGCAATGGATTCCATAACGCCAATACCTGAACACGACACTGCTACAATCAGCAGAATTTGATCCAGAAACACGAAACTTTCAGAGGAGCACTGCTAATCGTAATATGTCTCATACTTATACCTACATTGCAATTCCTTGGGGATTATCACTTAATGGGGACCTATTTTAAGTGTATATTCATTCAATTAGATACAAATGTCCTTTAGAACTCCAATCAATGACCCTGCCACACAATTCCTCATTACTAAGCCTGCTGCATTTAAAGTGAAGCCAGTTGCATTTTGTAAAATTGGGGTCAGCCTTGAGAACGCTGAAGTCCTGATCAGCTTGTCGTTGAATCGGACCTTTCGGTGTGTCCTATGAACACAAATCACACCATGAGAAGTCTGCCCCTTCCGGGATGTGGGTGTCAGTGAAACTGCGGATGTTTCAGACAATCTGAGGTGCACCAGTGTGGCGTGTGACTCTGGGTTTCAAATGCACTGCACCAAAAAGATGAAACACTTCAGAATTAACTGCTTCAGCGTCACAACACTTTGTTGCAGGAGACTGGGGTGGGGGGAATTAGCATAATTTTTTGTTACTAAAATAGGAAACGTTTTAGTAACAAGGAACGTTTCCTATTTTAGTAACAAAAAAAATCATACAGACTTGTTCCTCCATCTCGTTTAAGCAGAGAGTAGAAACGGTGGCTGAAATTCGGCCGCACTTGTGCTGCAAATACACAGACAGGTATCTGACAGAGAAAAATTAAAGATTAAATATTTCAGCTGGGCCCTTTCCTCAGTTGTGAAAGGGGGAACCTCCCAACCCCCTCCCCCGCCCCCCGCCGCCTTCAACCCAAACCATTCTCTCTTCCAAATACCATTGGATATTTTCAGTACCTTCAATGTTGGACAGCGAAGCGCGCCGCGTTTCAGCGCCACATTTGTGTGGACAGCTCCTCGCTCAGACGCGGAATGTGCAGCGGTGGGGTCACCACACACACACAGACACACACACACACGTTACTGTGCTGCACGTCCGACCCCCTCCCCCCAGGGCGGCACATTGCTCAGCTGACTCTGAAAAGTGGCGAGAGTTGATGCCGAGAGGAGCGCCTGGGGCTGGACTACAGCCCGGGGGAAAGCGAGGACTGCGCTCTAGCTACAGCAGCTCTATAATTCTGCATAAAAAGTAATTCGACAACGCAGCAGGAGAAGCAGTGATGAGGGGCGCTGGAGACAAGGAGTCCCAGATCAGGAAAAAGTGTAACACCCGCACCTTCGCTCTGAAAGCTAATGGGGAAAGCTGAAAACTTCGAAGTCGCTTTACTAAATATTAAATGTTTGTGTCGTCAGAGATATTGCTACTCTAGGGCCCGCCTGGTTCAAGAGCCATTCTTCCACCCGTGTCCTTGAAACCTCCTCCAAAGGATGACTTGCTCATCAATCATCCACAATCCTTGGAAACGCACGCTCTGTAACTCAAGCCTCGCCCTGTCGGCCAATCGTCCACCATCTAATAAAGTCCCAACGAGCCCTCCTGGCAGTTTCTGCTCCGTTTCATCCTTCTTGATGTGCAAAGTACGGCCAGTTTGGAATTGAAGCGCTGCTCGGTTTTACGCTTGAATTAAAAGTGTGTGCACGCCAGAAATGAGCACGAAATTGCTCGCAACGGAGTTAATTGGTGCCTCACCCATCCCCTTTGTAATTTTGCAAGTACTCCCCGCAGACTCGCACTAGTTCGTCCATAACTGGAGTATTGTGTCCAATTCTGGGCATCACACTTTAGGAAGGATGTGAAGGCCTTAGAGAGAGAGCAGAAAATATTTGCAAGAAAGGTTCCCGAGATGAGGGACTTTAGTTACGTTGATATATTGGAGAAGCTGGGGTTGTTTTCCTTCGAGCAGAGAAGATTGAGAGGAGATTTGATCGTGGTGTTCAAAATCATGAGGGGGCTGGACAGAGTAGACAGAGAGAAACTGTTCCCATTGGCAGAAGGGTCGAGAACCAGAGGACACAGATTTAAGATGTTTGGCAAAAGAACCAAAGGCTACATGAGGGGAAACTGTTGTATTTGCAGCGAGTGGTTAGGACTTGGAACGCCCTGCCTGAAAGGGTGGTGGAGGCAGACTCAGCCGTGGTATTCAAAGGGAGTTGGATAAGTAGCTGAAGGAAAAAAAATGCAGGGCAGCGGGGAAAGGGCGGGGGAGTGGGACTGGCTGAGGTGTTCTTGCAGAGAGCCGGCACGGGTTCGACGGGCCGAACGGCCTCCTGTGCTGTAACCGTTCTATGATTTGAAGCACCTAACTTATTTTGACTCGTGGATTATAGCTCTCCCCGCTCTTCTCTCCCACAGTGTGTGTCTGTGTGTGTGTGTGTGTGGCTAATGCAGCGTTCTGAATGTGCTCCGAAATGTTAAATCGATTTGATTTCTACTGCAGTCAGTAAACTTTCTCTCTCTCTCGCTGCAGATAAGTTCGCTAAGAGTTCTGGGCTGCAATATTAAAGGATTAGCCAGAGCATTAAAGATGTGAGTTTGCTACTCCGGATTTTTTTTTACAGCATTGCAGACATTTAATAATTAAACAGACGCATGATGCACTTCTGAAAGTGAATTCCTCTCCTCTCCACATGATGTTTTTATGTTGTCAATCAACTGCAACGAACTAGCACAAAAATCAATAATCCCTGCATTTTATGTTCAGTCTGTTTAAAAAATATATATCTTGCTGAATTTTCGGAACAGTTGTTTTTTTTTGACATCTTTGAAGCTGTTACTGCAGCATATCTCTTGATCACCCCACGCGTGCGGGGAGAGCGCCCATTGGCTGCCGGAGTCACGGAAATTGCCATGAAATTGACAGGACGGGTGCAGACGGAGCCTCAGCCGCCCCGGAAACAGCTGCACCGGTTCCTGTGCCGCGTCTCTGTCTCCCTCAAGTGACCGCAACAGATGGGAGCAAGGACTCGATAGAAAGTTCAGGCTTGTACCTGGTATTTTGTCTTTAGTTATGGAGCACTCAGCCCCCTCTCATCGAACCATCTTCGTTCCTCACGCATTGAGTTTCAACGTTGAGGGGTCAGTGGGCTGGGGGAGAGATGTGATTGCCAGGATCTGTTGACATGAAGTTTAACCAAAAAAAGGGGGAAATAATCAGAGTTCTGCTATGCTTGAAATTTGTTTAAACAGAATAAAGATTTTCAATAACGTACTGCAACGCTACATCATTTCTGATGATTTAATGAGGTCTATAAAAAGCAGCTAGGCGGGATGCTGGTTGTGGAAGGGGAGTGGGAGGATTTCCCCCCATTATAAATAAAGCTCTGGGACCCTGGGCAAATCACACTGGTTCGAGGACATTGTAAGCGTGGGGAGATTGGGTGTGAGTTGTTGGAGTTAGGCGCAACCGTGGAGCAGGGAGCCAGAATCCGCCCAGTCAGAATTGCAGCAAAGTGCTGCAGTCAGGTCCGTGACGTCACGGGCTTCCCCGGGATCCGCAGGATTTAAAGGGGCCGCGCCCTCTTTCTGTGCGCCTGCGCGCGCCCAGGTTGATTGCCTCGCCCCACTTATTCAGTATGCCGTGATTTCTCCTTCTTTCAAGGAATTTGGGTATTAAATTAATTTCTATTGGTTTTTAATTCCGCACATATTTGCTGATTTATTTTCGAAGGTGAGTTTTTTTTTCCCGTTCACTGGGCGCGCTGGCAAGGCCTGCATTCCCTGATTGCCCTTGAGAAGGTGGTGGTGAGCTGCCTTCTTGAACCGCCGCAGAGGGCAGTTAAGAGTCAACCACATTGCTGTGGGTCTGGAGTCACATATAGGCCAGACCGGGTAAGGACGGCAGATGTCCTTCTCTACAGGACATTAGAGAACCCGATGGGTTTTTATGACCATCTGGTAGTTTCATGGTCACCATTACTGATCCCAGCTTTTTAAAATTCCAGATTTATTTAATTAATTCAATTTAAATTCCTCAGCTGCCGTGGTGGCATTTGAATTCACGTCTCTGGATCATTAGCCTAGGCCTCTGGATTACTAGTTCAGTAACATAAACGCTATGCTCCCGTACCCCATAATGAGTCCTAAAACACTTATTTAAAATGTTTACATTTGAGATAATAATAATTGTCCTATGCAGCTTTTATAGATAGACGTGATCAGAAGGCAAATTAGAAGGGAGTGGAGGTGAGAGAAGACGTAGCCAAAGAGGTAAGTTATGAGGAGGATATTAAAGATAGCTATGGGAAGAGGTTTAGAAAGAGATTTGCAGAGTGCAAAGATATAACAACAACAACTTGCATTTATGTAGCGGCCTAACCATAAACGTCCCAAGGCGCTTCACAAGAGAATAGTCAGACAAAATTTGACAGCGAGCCACTTAAGGAGATATTAGGACAGGTGACCCAAAGCTTGGTCAAATAGGCAGGTTTTAAGGAGCATCTTAAAGGAAGGAAGAGAGATTTAGGGAGGGAATTCCAGAGCCTCGGATCTAGGCAGCTAAATGCACGGCCACCAATGATGGGTGAAGGAAATGGGGAATGGATAAGTGGTCAGAATTAGAAGAATGCAGAGATCGGGAGTGGTGAGGCCATGAAGGGATTCAAACATTGGGAAGAGAATTTTAAAATCGAGGCATTGGCGGACTGAGAGCCAATGTAAGTCAGCGAGTACAGGGGTGATGAGTGAACAGGACTTGGTGTGAGACGCAGTAGAGTTTTGGATGCGCTCGAGCTTATGAAGGGTGGAATACAGTGACTGTGGGCTCTGTGACGAATGGTGGGTGTGTGTTGAGACGATCAGGCTGGAGAAGATTGGAAAAGCCAAACAATATGAGACCACAAATGTGGTCTGTGAGAAGCTCCATGGGTGATCTGAGAAATAGTGTAAAGGTTCCAAAGGCAAGATGCTCATTTGTAAACCGAATCCAAATTTACCTTCAGGGATTAGATGCTGCAATTACAATCAGTAAAGCATTAGTGATTTCATTTGCAGGGCAGCCTGTGCCGATTTAATTCATTTCCCTGTTTTACTTTGAGCTTATTTTAAATCAATTCTATTGACATGACCTCTCCTCCCCCTCCCCTCCCCCCCCCCCCCCCCACGCCATCATTGCCAGGGCCACCATTTTTAGAAATGAGACGCCAATTAAAATATTGCATGTTATTTAATAAAAGACTTGAATGAAAGAGATCACTCGCCCCACGTTTATCAGCGCAGCTTTTCTGTGTCGCATATTAATGCAATTCTAATAGAAAACATTCCAATACATTAGATTAAACATCAGGGTAAAAGCATTACAATGATTGTTAAATAGCAGCTTGCACATGTATTGATCCATTTGGCATTGGCAACCACTGAAGACCCTTTCAACCGGAGCTGCAACATCAAAAAATCAATCCATAGATTGGATCATTGCAGACACAGCAATTTAAACAGAACGAGGATCACTCTGTTGTGCTGGAAGTCTAATAAGCCCCTGCATACGCTTAATAAAGAATTCTAAATTGCCTTATTTGAGTGCTGGATCTGTTGCTGATTTCCAAGCCGGAATTCCAAGCTTCTTTATGTGTTTATAGAATGCTGCAGTGATGTTAAAATGTGCCCTTTGTATAATTTATGCATGGTCTGATCATCGTTTCCTTTGCAATCGAGGCAATGTGCATTTAAATCTCGTCTCTCATCATTTGGGCTAGCGCTGAGGGAGAGCTGCACTGTCAGAATTGTCATCTTGCAGATGAGATGTTAAACCAAAGCCATTTTTTCCCTCTCATGTAGGCGTTAAGATCCAATTCATCACCGGAGTTAGGGGCATGCAGGGTTGTCAAGGTTGAATGAAGGGTTCTATCTAACTAAGATAAAGATACCTAAGATAATCAAAAAATATATATCATTTTTATCTCATCCTGCCATTACTTAAGGCCAGTGAAAGTGACTTTTCACAGCTGATAAACAGCTCTGGTAGCCGTCAAGTAATTGCATTTCTGCTCATTATCATTTCTTGACATTGTCCATCTCAGGTTTTGACAGCAAAGGAAACAATCATTGCAACAAAGTCAGATTAGTCAGCTATTGGAATAGATGGGAAAAGGAGTATTGCCATTGTGGAATGACTGATAGAAAAGCTGGTGTTTGTGATGTCTGAACCAGATGCTTCTAAGTGAGCAAGAAGGGCAGGAACTCAGGGTGTTGGATCGATCCGAGAAAGCCCAACAAAGGGATTGCTTACTAAGCAAGACTTCTAAGCTGAGAAAATATTAAGAGTGGGCTTTCAAAATTTTGGCCAGATATAGCCAAAACATAATGCATGTGTGGTTTAATAGGGTAGACATCAAAAAGGTGTTTCCACTTGTGAAGGTGACCAAAACTAGGGGCCATCAATATAAGATAGTCACTAATAGGGAATTCAGGAGCAATTTCTTTACTCGGAGAGTGGTGAGAATGTGGAACTCGCTACCGCAGTTGAACCGAATAGTATCGATGCATTTAAGGGGAGGCTGCACAAGCATATGAGGGAGAAGGGAATAGAGCGCTATGCTGATAGATTTAGATGAGGAAAGATGGGAGGAGGCTCGAGTGGAGCATAAACGCCAGCATGGACTGGTTGGGCCGAATGGTCTGTTTCTGTGCTGTCTATTCCATGAAATTCCATGTAGATTATCACTGAAAAGAATCTAGATTGATGCTTGCAGGAGAAACAAGTTTGAATATTGATTTGAGGAGGATGATTAGTTTCAGAGTGTGGTTGCTGTGCTGAGTTGCAACATGAGGAGGATGCAGTCTACAGTCCATTCTCCTCCTGGACAGGTAGCAGTGAGTGATAGAGTGGTGAGAATGTGGAACTTGCTAATATGGAGTGGTTGAGGCGAGTAGCATAGATACATTTAAGGGGAAGCTCGATAAAGACATGAGGGAGAGAGGAATGGAAGAATATCTTGATGGGGTTAGATGAAGAAGAGTGGGAGGAGGCTCATCTGGAGCATAAACACCAGCACTGATGAGTTAGGCTGAATTGTCTGTTTCTGTGCTGTATGTTCTTTCTAATTCTAAGGACCATTTGTGCACAGGAGTTACAGTTTTCAGAACAGAAGGTAAGGTTCCTTCTACCCAGAAGGGAGCAGATGGCAAGACAGCCAAGTCAACTGCTTGGGAGGAGGAGGTTGCATGAGGTTAAGGTATCCTATTGTTTGAGCTACATGATTATCAACAATACACTGAACTAGACCTTAACTTTCCAGGTAGACGTGTTATTCAAAGCTGTTAGCCTGTCTGCTAAATGAGGAGCCTAACTGTAAATGCTTGCTGATTTGGGGTCAATAAAAAAGAAAGAAAACTAGCATTTATATAGCACCTTTCACAGCCACCAGACACCTCAAAGCACTATACAGCCAATGAAGTACTTTTGACTTGTAGTCACTGTTATAATGTGGGTAAGGCAGCAGCCAATTGTGCACAGCAAGCTCCCACAAACAGCAATGTGATAATGACCAGATAATATGTTACAGTGATGTAGATTGAGGGATAAATATTGGCCAGTACACCGGGGATAACTCCCCTACTCTTCTTCAAAATAGTGGCATGGAATCTTTTACATCCACCCGAGAGAGCAGACAGGGCCTCGGTTTAACGTCTCATCCAAAATACAGCACCTCCGATAGTGCGGCACTCCCTCAGTATTGCACTGGAGTGTCAGCCTAGATTTTTGTGATCAAGTCTCTGGAGTGGGACTTTAACCCACAACTGTCTGACTCAGAGGCGCGTGCGCTACTCACTGAGCCACAGCTGACACTTAGAGTGTGGACATTGAGCATAACTTATATTAAGTTGAGTTTACCTGGTGTTGGGTCACAGTGATGCACTGAAACTGTCTTTGTACCTATAAGGTTATCAGTTCTGTTAGTTGATAACATATGTTCAAGTACCTCATATAAGTTTTAATGTTATGCTCTAAAACACTGTCAATCATGTTGTTGGAAATGTTTTAATAATAACAAAGAAACCAGTCCATGATCTTGTTGTCCGATTTCTTCTTTGATGACTTTGGCAAGAAGAGGTTAACGTATTCATTCAGAGAATACTGTGTCCTAAAATAGGATAGTTAGTTTGTGTAATTGTCAATATATTTTGGACTGATTAATCCAAGATAAATTCAAGCAAGCTAAATTTATGGCCACTAATAAAAGCTTGATTTGAATGGCTGATCTTCAACCGACACCTTGAAGGGTAAAAGGTTATTCTGGTGCCCTTTGATGAATATACCTTACAAAGCTTAAGGGCTTACTGGTCACAACATTCTTATACCATCAAACATAACCATTGTTTTAAAGCATCATAAGAATTAGGAGCAGGAGTAGGCCATTCGGCCCCTCGAGACTGCTCCGCTATTCATTAAGATCATGTCTGATCTTCTACCTCAAAAGCACTTACCTGCCCGATCCCCATATCCCTTGATTCCCTTTGTGTCTAAAAGTCTATCGATTCCAGCCTTGAATATACTCAACAACTGAGCCACCATAGCCCTCTGGGGTAGAGAATTCCAAAGATTCACCAACTTCTGTGTGAAGAAATTCCTCCTCATCTCAGTCCTCAATGGCCGACCCCTTATCCTGAGACTATGCCCATTGTTTCTAGACCCTCCAGCCAGGGGGAAACATCCTCCCTGCATCTCCCCTGTCAGTCCTTCTCAGAATCTTCTATATTTCGATGCATCAATATAACAGATTCCTGCTGACACACTTTAGCTGCTTGGGTCTTTCACACTGTATTTAATCCCATCCTATAAGTCACGGAGTCTTAAATATACAACGACAATTTTCCTTTGTACAACACTTTTAACATTATAAAACATCCCAAGGCACTCCACAGGAGTATTATCTAGCAAAAATTTGACACCAAGCCACATAAGAAAACATGAAGGTCTCACAGAAGGAGAGAGAAGTGGAGAGACGGAAATGTTTAGGGAGGGAATTCCAGAGCTTAGGGCCTCGGGAGCTGATGGCATGGCCGCCAATGGTGGGGCAAAGGAAATTGGGGATGCTCACGAGGCCAACGTTGGAGGGATGTAAAGTTCCTGGTGGATTTTAAGGCTGGAGGAGATTACGGAGCTAGGAAGGGGTGAGGCAATGGAACAGTTTGAACACGAGGATGAGAATTGTAAAATCCAGCTATTGCTGGACTGGGAGGCAAAATAGGTCAGCGAGCATGGAGATGATGTTCAGAGTAAATTCAAGCAGACAACCGTACATAAAATACCTGACTTTATTAATAATTCAGTTTGTTCACATTTACTTTGTGATCAGAGCAATGTGCAAGCTTGATATCTCTGCAAAGTGGAAATACTTGTGTCGCTAAAATTGTAGGATTGATAACCGCTGTAACAAGCCCAGGCAGCTCTGTCTTCTTTGTGCCTTCCTTTTTCATTTGCTGCTTTTCCCTGTTTGACTAAGCAAGGGGGAAAAAAAATGGATGTGCAATGGACAGAAGAAGGACATTCAAGGAGTGGGCGATATCCCTCCAACATTTGGCAGTATTTCGATGACTTGCCAATGGATTCCCAGACTGTAGATCCTGACTGTTCCTTAGAAGCTGATCCACTATGGTAGCCATCATGCTTTGCTACTATTCTTACCCTTAAAAAGGCATTAAATATTTCCTTCCTTTAAAAAAAAATGATTCACATTTTTCAGTCTATTCTCACAACTTTTTATTTACTCTGCCATCCCTGATTCCTGTTCTGTCCTCACAAGGTCCACGTACCATTCACAGCTCCAGTATGGGTCTCGTTTGAGGGACCGCCTACAATAATGATAATGATGGGGATGGGTCTCTGGATAGCAAAGGGTAAGGGGAAATTTTGACTCTCGGTTTTGACATCCAGAGGGGTCAACTATTGGTTTATGGTGCATTCACAGAAATAAATATCCAGTATGTGCAACAAAGGGTTAAGGGTTGAAAACAAGGTAATGAGCAAGCGGAGGCCAGCAGGTGGGGCAGATAAACCGAAGCCAGTTCATTAGGTGAGGGAGACCTGGAGTTACCTCATTACAGTGAATCAGGTCTGAATAGGAGGCATTCAGTTGGACTGAGACAAACAGGCTTCCATCAAGACTGCAGCTTTTGTATTGAAAGGAAGGAGCAAGATTGAGAGGGACTTAGCATTGAGTTGCATTGGTAAGTTTGAAACTCCTTATGAGCTTGCTTGGGTGTCTGGTTTGTACTCAGTTTTATTGCAGTGTGATATTGTGTGATTGTTTCAGAGCTTGACTGAAAAGGAAAAGAAAGAGTTGCATTTCTGTAGCGCCTTTCATGACCACCGGATGTCTCAAAGCGCTTCACAGCCAATGAATTACTTTTTGGAGTGTAGTCACTGTTGTAATGTAGGAAAAGCAGCAGTCAATTTGTGCACAGCAAGCTCCCATAAACAGCAATGCGATAATGACCAGATAATCTGTTTTTCTTTATGTCTTAACAATCCAGTTGTATTCTTTTGAAGAGGTTCCCTGCTCGATGGGTAAATGTCGTCCAATAGACATTGTGGGGGCGAAATTGCCCCTTGCCCCGATTGGGGGCGGGAACCTCCCAGGGCTGGGACTTTTATCACACAGACCGGATGTCCCGCCTCCAACATGCAATTGGGCATTTGAACCTTTCAAAGGAAGCAAAGCGTATTATCCGGCATCCGCTTCCTTGGAGGGGCGCTCGGGAGACCAACGCTATGTGGAGTATCCGCATAGCGCTGACGTGCTACAATGCCCCTCCCCTTTATTTACAGGGGAAAGATATTGAGCACTCTGCAGGCCCTTTAGTGGCCCGCCACTGGGCCAGCAGCAACGCGATTTAGCGGGCCAGCAGCCCGGCACCCATAACGGAGTGCCAGGCTGCACGATGGCGGCCCGGTTGATGCGAGGGACGGCAATTTTGGGACGACGCAAGAGTCGGCAGACAGATTAAAATGGAGGCCTAGGTTGCGATAGGCCTCCCCATTTAAAGGGCTCACCGGTGGCGGATGTCCGGCAACTTCAAATCCCGCAGGGCAATTTCGCCTGCGGGTCGGTGTGCGCAGCAATGATGTCGTTGCCGGTTGTGCGCTGGCTCGGGGCATCAATCGCGGGGCGTGGCACTCCTGAGCAGCAACCACCCCCCCCCCCCAAACACCGCTGGGGCAATTTCTTGTGGCGCTATCACACCCCTTGCTCG
Organism: Pristiophorus japonicus; assembly: GCF_044704955.1. Lineage (NCBI taxonomy): Eukaryota > Metazoa > Chordata > Chondrichthyes > Pristiophoridae > Pristiophorus > Pristiophorus japonicus. Next base: position 53,373,134 of record NC_091998.1, read on the forward strand.
GGCAAAAGCCCCATTAGTGCCCCCCAGAGGAGCAATTCGGCCCCTGAGTATTTGGATTTTCAGAAAACGTTTGATTTGATATACCTCAAAATATTCCAATATAAAAGATAGTCCTGTGGGATTGGATAGGGAATTGTTGCATTCTTATAGACCAACAACGATGGCAGCCCCTGCCACACCCGCCCCCCCCCCCCCCCACCCCCCCACCGAGACCGGTTGCTGGTGGAATCCCGCAGGAGTTGGTGTTGGGCCCATTACGATGGGCAGCAATGATCTGGATGAAGGTGTTGGGGTTCTGTCCGTAAGCTTGTCAAGGTTACTGATGTTCATCTGACAAGAGAAGACTACAATCTAGATGTGATTGGGATCTGGCAGATGACATGTATTATAAAAACAGATAGTTTCTACAGGTACATAAAAAGGAAAAGAGTGGCTAAAGTAAATGTTGGTCCCCTGGAGGTTGAGACTGGGGAATTAATAATGGAGAACAGGGAAATGGCAGACGTTGAAAAAATATTTTGTATCGGTCTTCAAGGTAGAAGACACTAAAAACATCCCAATAGTGGATAATCTAGGGGCTCCAGGTAGGGAGGAACTTAATACAATCGCTCACTAATAAAATAGTATTAGGTAAAATAATGGGACTAAAGGCGGACAAGTTCCCTGGACCTGATGGCTTACATCCTAGGGTCTTAAGAGAAGTGACTGCAGAGATAGTGGATGCATTGGTTGTAATCTACCAAAATTCCCTGGATTCTGGGGTGGTCCTAGCAGATTGGAAAAATGCAAATATAACGCCCCTATTTTAAAAAAGAAGGCAGACAAAAAGCAGGAAACTATAGACCAGTTAGACTAACATCTGTCATTGGGAAAATGCTGGAGTCCATTATTAAGGAAGCAGTAGCGGGACATTTGGAAAAGCATAATTCAATCAAGCAGAGTCAGCATGGTTTTATGAAAGGGAATTCATGTTTGACAAATTCTTTGAGGATGTAACAAGCAGAGTGGATAAGGGGGAACCAGTGGATGTGGTGTATTTGGATTTCCAGAAGGCATTCAATAAGGTGCCACATAAAAGGTTATTGCACAAGATAAAAGCTCATGGGATTGGCGGTAATATATTAGCATGGATAGAAGATTGGCTAACTAACAGAAATCAGAGAGTCGGGATAAATGTAGATGTAGTCCTTACTACTAGGGGGGGGTCAAGGGGTATGGTGAGAAAGCAGGAATGGGGTACTGAAGTTGCATGTTCAGCCATGAACTCATTGAATGGCGGTGCAGGCTCGAAGGGCCGAATGGCCTATTCCTGCACCTATTTTCTATGTTTCTATGTTTCTAAATGGGTCATTTTCCGGTTGGCAAAAAGTGTCTAGTGGGGTGCCGCAGGGATCAGCTGGGTCCTCAACTATTCGCAATCTATATTAACACTCGATCAGCTCTGCTTGACAGGCCACATAGTTCGCATGCCGGACACGAGACTCCCAAAGCAAGTGCTCGACTCGGAGCTCCTTCACGGCAAACGAGCAAAGGTGGGCATCAGAAACGTTACAAGGACACCCTCAAAGCCTCCCTGATAAAGTGCGACATCCCCACTGGCACCTGGGAGTCCCTAGCCAAAGACCGCCTTAAGTGGAGGAAGTGCATCTGGGAGGGCACTGAGCACCGCGAGTCTCAACGCCGAGAGCGTGCAGAAATCAAGAGCAGACAGCGGAAAGAATGTGCGGCAAACCAGTCCCACCCACCCCTTTCCTCAATGACTATCTGTCCTACCTGTGACAAAGTCTGTGGCTCTCATATTGGACTGTTCAGCCACCAAAGAACTCACTTCAGGAGTGGAAGCAAGTCTTCCTCAATTCCAAGGGACTGCCTATGATGATAATTATGATATTAATGACTTCGATGAAGGGACCTAGTGTAATGTAGCCAAGTTTGCGATGATACAAAGATGGGTGGGAAAGCAAATTGTGAGGAGGACACAAAAAATCTGCAAAGGGATATAGACAGGCTAAGTGAGTGAGCAAAAATTTGGCAGATGGAGTACAATGTGTGAAAATGTGAGGTTATCCATCTTGGCAGAAATAATGGAAAAGCAAATTATAATTTAAATGGAGAAAAATTGCAAAGTGCTGCAGTACAGAGAGACCTGGTGGGTCCTTGTGCATGAAACACAAAATGTCCGTATGCAGGTAATCAGGAAGGCAAATGTAATGTTGGTCTTCATTGTAAGGGGGATAGAGTATAAAAGCAGAGAAGTCCTGCAACAAATGTGCAGGGTATTGGTGAGGCAACACCTGGAGTACTGCGTACAGTTTTGGTTTCTGTATTTAAGGAAGGATATACTTGCATTGGAGGCTGTTCAGAGAAGGTTCACTAGGTTGATTCCGGAGATGAGGGGGTTGACTTATGAAGATAGGTTGAGTAGGTTGGGCCTATACACATTGAAGTTCAGAAGAATGAGAGGTGATCTTATTGTAATTTATAATATGATGAGGGGCCTCGACAAGGTGGATGCAGAGAGGATATTTCCACTCACAGGGATAACTGAAACTAGGGGGCATAGTCTTAGAATAAGGGGCTGCCCATTAAAAACTGAGATGAGGAGAAATTTCTTCTCTGAGGATTGTAAATCTGTGGAATTCTCTGCACCTGAGAGCTGTGGAGGCTGGGTCACTGAATATATTTAAGGTGGAGATAGACAGATTTCTGAACGATAAGGGAGTAAAGGGTTATGGGGAGCGGACGGGGAAGTGGAGATGAGTCCATGATCAGATCAGCCATGATCTTATTGAATGGCAGAGCAGGCTCGAGGGGCCAAATGGCCTACTCCTGCTCCTATTTCTTATGTTCTTCTGTAAATCACTTCTCAACTTAGCAAAGTTAGCTTTTCACCAATTTGGGACTTTTATTCCTGGTCTATCTTTGTCCTTATTCATAACTACCTTGAATCTGACTGAATTATGGTCACTGGCATCCAACTGCTCTCCCACTAATACCCCTTCCACCTGCCCAGCTTCATTCCCCAAAACTAAATCCAAAATCGCCCCTCTCTCTTGGGCTTGTTACATACTGACTAAAAAAGTTCTCTTGAATGCATTTTAAGAATTCCGCACCGTCTATACCCTTCACGCTATAATTGTCCCAATCTCTTTTTTTTGGCACGTGTGGCACATTTAAAGGTCTGCATGGGTCATTCAAAATTCTGTGCATGTGTCATTTTTCTGTTTAACATCTGGCTCATCAGCTGCGCGGGACCTGCCGGCATGTTGTGGTCACGCAGCTTAAAGGGGACGTTGATTGGGACATATAACTAGGATGCTATAAAACAGAGCTCCATACTGTCCATGTACAAGACTTTGGTTAAGCCCCATCTAGAACAGTGTGTCCAGTTCTGGCCCCCTCATGGCGGGAAATGTAGAATCCCCAGAAACTGTTCAGAGGACAACCACTATATTAATACCCAGTCTAAAAACTCTTGGCTACTACTATAGGCTTGGGGAGATGGGTGACTTGACTCTAGAAGGGCATAGGCTTCTTGATTGAAATATTTTAAATGAGGAAGGGACTAGATTATGTAGAGAGACAGATACTGATTAAATTAGGGAGAATGACGGGACAGGGATATAATTTACATAAGCAAAGAACTAGCTTGAATATCCAATTTTTCTTGCTGTGTACAGAAGATAGGTGAAATGTTGCGTGGTGTACAGAAGGTAGGTGAGGTGTTGTGTAGTGTACAGAAGGTAGGTGAAATGTTAGGTGATGTACCTCATGGTCATTGTTCTTTCCTGGGACTCGTTTCTGATCGGATTCAGGAGTTGAGAGGAATTTCCCAGAATTATTTTTCCCTTGAATTGGCCTGAGGGCTTTTTTAATTACATTTTCCTCGCCAAGAGATCACATGGGTATTGGGGGGTGCTACCTGGCGGAAAGGGACTGGCTCGATCAATCTGATGGTCTTTTCTTTTCTATCTGTCTTTTCGTAAGCTTTCAGTGTTTGGTCGGAGGAAGAATAAAAAATAAAACCGAGCAGAACTGTTGGGAGTGTAGAGGAGGTGTTGAAATAACCTGTGTGTCTGAGTGTGATGGTTAAGGGGGCAAAAAATCTCAGCAGAAATGAGGAAAATAAGATTGCGTTAATCTGCTGTATCTGACCGAAGATTGCTTGCTAATGGAAATGGGAACCAAAAAGTGTACTGATACTCGTCAATTGTCAACTTATTACCTGAGGAGCAAACTGATCACTTCGCGCTCTCAAAATGAGACCCCCCAAGGAATACAAAATATTGATCAAATGATATGCTGCGTTTAAGGAGTTGGGTTTATCCATTCATGGAATGTTAATTTTTTTAGATTTTATATTAGTGCTGCGATGCTCCTCCGTAACCCTACTGCAGGGTCCAAGACGAGTGATTGAAAATGAAGAAGAAAGCTGCGGACTGCAGAAAGATATCAATCAACTTGTCAGGTGGGCAGAACAGTGGCAAATGGAATTTAATCCAGTGAAGTGTGAGGTAATGCATTTGAGGAGGGCTAACAAGGCAAGGGCATACACATTAAATTGTAGGATACTGAGAAGTGTAGAGGAACAAAGGGACCTTGGAGGGCATGTCCACAGATCCCTGAAGGTAGCAGGCCAGGTAGATAAGGTAGTTAAGAAGGCATATGGAATGCCTGCCTTTATTAGCCAAGGCATAGAATACAAGAGCAGGGAGGTTATGTTTGAACTGTATCAAACACTAGTTGGGACATAGCTAGAGTACTGCATGCAGCTCTGGCCACCGTATTAGAGGAAGGATGTGATTGCACTGGAGAGGGTACAGAGGAGATTTATGAGCATGTTGCCGGGAGTGGAGAATCTAAGCTATGAGGAAAGATTGGATAGGCTGGGTTTGTTTTCCTTGGAACAGAGGAGGCTGAGGGGAGACCTCATTGAGGTGTATAAAATTGTGGGGCCTAGATATCGTGGATAGATAGGCCCTATTTCCCTCAGCAGAGGGGTCAACAATCAGGGGGCATAAATTTAAAGTAATTAGTAGAAAAGTTAGAGGGGATTTGAAGGGAAATTTCTTCACCCAGAGGGTGGTGGGGGTCTGGAACTCTGCCTGAAAGGGTGGTAGAGGCAGAATCCCTCACCAAATTTAAAAAATACTTGGATGTGCACTTGAAGTGTTGTAGCCTGCAGGGCTACGGACCTAGAACTGGATAGTGGGATTAGGCTGGACAGCCTCTTATTGGCCGGCACGGACATGATTGGCCGAAATGGCCTCTTTCCGTGCTGTAAATTTCTATGATTCTATTCTATGAGTGTAGACCAATCTAGGATATGGAGCCCGGTGTCTAGGGCAAGTGTAGTACAACCAGCTGAAGTGGAATGCTCCAATAATGGAGCTTACCCCTCGACCTCCAAATCTCCCCTTACTGAGTCAGTGCAGTATCGCTGCTTCACACATCGTATCTTTTTGGTCATTGAGTAGGCCAATCTAAATCTCCAGGGATTGGCTAAGCTCTCACTCACTCCATTTGATGCCGAAGCCTTTCTGGTATCAGATAAGCGGTTTCCAGGATTGGTCTAGCTTGGATTTAAATTCAGCAAGTGCGAACAGTCCAGCTGATATTTGAATTGGAATAATCCGGATGGGAATAGAATTGAAATTACAACACAAGCCAGCAGTTGGATCCAACCAGTCCATTTGCTGTCTATCACCTACATAAGCAATAGTCTTAATCCCATATTCCTCTTCACTTCCACCACCCATCTAACCTATTCTCCAATGTCGACATGGTCTCGGATTGAATCACTGGAAGTGTGTACTTGCAACCCTGTTTCTCCTCCCCTTTAACCTCTAATTGATGTTTTTATGGTGATTAGGTCAGTGATAATCTACCAAGGTGTTATGATAGTGTTGCTCTACATTGTGTGGCTGTGATTGTGGAATGAACCAGACTTTCCATATTTGCTAAGAGTTGTTGTTTATTGATGATTGCACCATCCATCGTGAGTGAACTTGTCACAAACTTACATCATAGTGTCCTGGGTTACTTTTCTAAATAATTGCACATTGATCCTTGTTTTATGATTACCGCGTAACGACAATATTCTATTGCTTTAGTATTTGAGACATACGTCAATTGTATTCATCAAATGGCTTGCATTCCTCAAATTAACCATGCTTACACACCATTATGTTTGCAATCCGCACAAGCATTTCATTTTTTTCTTACATTATGTACTGAGTCAATCTTAACACATAAAGCATAAACTCTCATTGGATCATTTTTGCATTACATCACTGGCTCAGATTTGATTGGATGGCTGGGGTTGGTTTCCCCACTTTTTCAACTCGATACCTTTTGATCTCTGGCTGCCTACTTTTTTCCCTCCTTCCCGGCACTCTTCTCATCAGCCTTATCTCCTTTCTCTTTACTCTCCTGCTTGTTGCTCTCTCCTTCTGCCTCCTCTCCATTCTCTCCTTGGGCCTTATCTTCCTCTTCTTCCTCCTTTTCTTCTGCCTCTTCGCCATCTTCCGCTTCTCCTCCTTCCTCTTCTGCTCCTTCTTCCTCATCACCTTCTAAAACAGAAATGTGGAATGTTAGTGTTTCTGATAAGTTAAAGCAACATGTACTGTTCAAGGCTTTCTTTTTCTAATGGAAAATGCTTCATTGTAGGCACACAAGCTTAACAGACTTACTAATGTGAGAATATATATTAACGCCCAACAATACCAGCCATGTCTGACAATGTAAGATGCAAAGCTAAGAAATATATATGTTCAGCTTGAACTAACACACAACTGCAGATGTCATGGCCTTTGCTTTCCAGTGGAACAGATTTTCAGCACGCTCAAAAAGTTAATATTGTTTTGAGTTCCAAGTAATCTTGTCTCTTGCAAACAGCATTCTGTCACAAGATGTGAAGCTCCTCTGGGCTATTGGATGACCTTCCATGACCTTGGGCCATCCCAAAGTGCTTTACAGCCAATGAAATACTTTTAATGTGGGAAATGCGGCAGCCAGTTAGAGCACAGCAAGCTCCCACAAACAGCAATGTGATAATGACCAAATATTAAGTTTGTTGTATTGGATGAGGGATTAAATATTGGCCAGGACACCTGGGAGAACTCTCCTGTTCTTTTGAAATATTGCCGAGAGATATTTTACGTCCACCTGAGAGTAGATGAGGCCTCAGTTTAACATCTCATGAAAGACAGCACCTCCGACAGTGCGGCATTCCCTCGGTACTGCACTGTGAGTGTCCGCCTAGTTCTCCAGCCTCAAGTCGGACTTGAACCCACGAGCTTCTGACTCGGTGGTGAGAGTGCTGCCCACTGAGTCACGGCTGGATAATCGGTGATGGAAAAGCCGTGCCCTTAAACCCCCTGCTGGTTAAGGCTCTTACCTTCGGTCTCCTCGGCCTTGTCTGCTGGAGGTTCCAACTGCGCTGCCAACGCATGGGTTTGCTGCAGGATCTCTTCTTCAGCCTGGCTACCGCAATAGGAGCTGAAGACGGCGGGTCTGCTGGAGAGCACGTAGGCGCTGCTTTGCAGGGAATAGTTGGACCTGCTGTAAATGGGGGCACTCTGTGTGTGAGTGTAGCCAGTGATTATACTGCCCACATTGGCATAGTTGATTCGCGTCTCCTCTCCTTCCAGCAGCTTCCTGTGCACAGAACAGAAATGAGGGGAGAACATTTCAATGCGGAATAAAATTCGGAGGAAAATAATATCTGGCAATCTTCACTTTTTTAATGTTCCATTAGCAAAGGTCCGAACCAGGTTGCGATCATACTGCACAGGAGGCCATTCGGCCCATCGAGCCTGTGCTGCCTCTCTGAAAAAGCTATCCACTTAGTCCCACTCCCCCTGCTCTTTTCCCTTAGTCGTATATTTTTCGTTCTTTTTCAAGTATTTATCCAATTCCTCTTTGTTTGAAAGTCACGATTGAATCTGCTCCCACCGCCCTTTCATGCAGCATTCCAGATCAGAATTCGCTGCATTTTTTTGAAGTGCTCTCATTTCTACTGGTTCTTGTTCCAATTATCTTAGATCTATATCCTCTGGTTGCTGACTCTCTGCCAGTGGGAACAGTTGGCCCCTATCTACTCAAACACCTTCATAATTTTGAATACCCCTATTAAATCTTTAAAAAAAAGTATTTCAAAAGAAAGTAACGGGGGGGGGGGGGGGGGCAGGGGCAGGGAAGGAGATGCGCTGGGAATTGGAGGTTGAATAATGCGGATACGGGCTGGCTGGGAACTGGGCAGGGCAGCAGAGAATATCATCGCACTGTATGCAATGCGGTTGCTCCTGTCTGTCCGCAGAGACTGGCACTGAGGCACAGAATTCTGATCCTTCGCCACCCTCCAGTTTGTTTTAATGATTGGAGACCGCGAGTGTTTGCTGTCTCCCAACATTACACACGAGCCGCAATTGTGTGTGTTTTGTCAGGTTTCCCAACGCCCAACAGCCCGAAGCCAGCGCCACACCGGAGTTATACTGCGCCATGTGCCACGCCCAAATGGCGCAGTGCAGCCTTCAGGAATGTGGGGGCCCTGGTGCCCTCTGGAGTTCGTCTGGGAGTTAGACCATCGCCATCTTCCACAAGAGGTGTCGGTTGCCCGCAGGGGGGTTCGGTGGAGCCGACTATGATGTGATGGAAGGAATCGAGGGGCTGAATGACCTCCTCCTGTTCCCAACAATATTGCAGTGTTTTTAAACATAATCGATCACCACAGAAATAACAGGCTAGTAAGTCAACGAATGAAGAAAAATAAGATCTAATGACCGAGAAATGGGATCTGGGTGGGGTCTCCCAGGGAACTGGTCCATCCCCTTGGGTTTGACGGTCCCAGTTTGAAAGCTTTCGCTTCGCACACCCGCCTTGAGTTATACTGTCAGTGAGAAGCTGGCTTGTTTCCGCGGTGAAGGCACGATACGGGGGTGTGGGGGTGGGGTACACCTCCTTTACCTGTAGGCTGCGATCTCAATGTCCAAAGCCATCTTCACGTTCAGGAGGTCTTGGTATTCCTTCAGGTAGCGGCCCATCTCGTTCTTGGTGGTCCTAAGCTCGTTCTCCAGCTGGTTGATGGCATCCTGATTTTTTGAGAAGGAGAAGTTGAAGAACGGTCAGTGCCTCTCACAACTGGACTGTCCAACACAGCCGCTCCTTGCTCTCCAGTTTGCGTCTGCCTGTGTCCTGTGTTTCAGCTCTCTTCTGTTGTGCAGTTAACTGTTTAATTTGTTCTGTGTCTCTGTTTCTCTATCTCGCTACTGTCGGTCTCTTTATCTCTCGCTGTCGCTCTATTTTCATGTCTTTCCTTTTCTCTCACTTGCTGTTTCACTCTCCCTCTTTCTCTCTCCCTTTATCTTGCTGTTTGACTTTCTCTCTCTCTCCCTTTTTATCTTGCTGTTTGACTCTCTCTCTCACTCCCTTTATCTTGCTGTTTGACTCTCCCTCTTTCTCTCTCTCTCTCTCTCTCTCTCTTTCTCTCCCTTTTTATCTTGCTGGTTGACTCTCCCTCTTTCTCTGTCTCCTCTCTCTCTCGATGTTGCTGCACCTCTCCTTCCGCCCCCTCCCCAGTCTCCTCCCGGGCCATCCCAGTCTCCCCCGGGCCACCCCTCCCCAGTCTCCCTCCGGGCCACCCCTTACCTGCATTGCGCTAATTTCGCTGCCTTGCTTCTCGTCCAACTCCTGCAGCTGTCTCTCCAGCGCCTCGTTCATCCCCCTCACCCCGTCGATCTCCAGGGTCTTGGCTTTGACCTGGCGCCGGTACTCAACCACCTCGTCGCGGGCCTGCTTGGTGGCGTCGTTCTCCTTGGAGGCGTTCTCGGTCATCACGGCGAAGCGGCTCTTGTACCAGTCTTCGGCCGACTGCATGTTCTTGGCCGCCACCTTCTCGTATTGGCAGCGGATCTCCCGCAGGGCGGAGGACAGGTCGGGCTTGGCCAGGTCCACCTCCACCGACACCTGGGCGTACTGGATCTGCGCTTGCAGCTCGGCGATCTCTTCCTCGTGGATCTTCTTCAGGAAGGCGATCTCATCCATCAGGCTCTCGATCCGCTTCTCCACCTCGGACCTGGCTAGGGCGGCGTCGTCCGACCCTTTCCTCACCTCCATCAGCCTGCCCTCGGCGTCCTCGCGGTTCAGCACCTCTTCCTCGTAGCGGGCCTGCAGGTTCTTCAGGGTGTCCTCCAGGTGGTCCCTCTCGTTCTGGGCCGCCTGCCTCTCGTGCTTGGCGTCGTCCAGGGCCACCCTGAGGTCCCTCAGCTCCTGCTCGTAGATGCCCTTGAGCCGGGAGGGTCCCCCGTGCTTCTGGCGCAGCAGCGACAGCTCGGCCTCCAGCACCTTGTTCTGCTGCTCCAACTCGTGCACCTTCTCGATGAAGTTGGCGAAGCGGTCGTTGAGGTCCTGGAGCTGGGCTTTCTCCTGGGTGCGCACCGCCTTGAACTCGCTGCTCACCGCGCTGGCTTGGCTCAGGTCGAAGGTGTCCATGGAGGACATCAGCGCGGACGAGGCGCTGTGGGCTTTCCTCACCGAGAAGGAAGGCGAAGAGTAGGTGCTGTAGGCCGGCTTGAGGCTGCTGCCATAGTTGCTCCGGTAGTGCTGCACGGTGCCGTAGCTCCTGGGCGCCGGGCTGTCCCCGTAGCGTCTCCTGTGGGTGTGGAAGAAGGACTCGTAGCTTGCGGTGCTCATGATGGCTGTGTGCTGAATCTGGGCTGCAGAGACCTATTTATACAAAACCAAGCCCGAAGAATACTGACGCAGCCTATTTTTTTTCCCTCCCCTCCCCCTGACAGCAAGATCAATGCTGCTCAGACCTAGCCACCCCTCCTTGCAGGAATCTGACTATTGCGTGGAATAATGCAGAGCAAACCATCACCAGCAATACACTCAATGCAATTTCATTTTTTGTAACTGCAATTTACAAGTTGAAGCTTGATGCGATTCAAAGACCATGCAATTGCTTCTTTTAGCTGCATTTAATGTAATTTTTGTAACACAGACCAGCCTGCTCATGACAGGATTCCTGCCTATTCTCGCCTATTTTTTCATTACAAAATAAAATTAAACCGGATTTCTCCAGCTATTATTTCGCTTCACTTCTGATATATTTTGCTCGCAATACTTTTCAAGCCCCCGCCATGTGTGTGAGGGGACCCCCTGCCAGACTTTGGTACCCTCCCAGGGGACCCTCCTCCCTCCTCCCCCATCCCCTGCCAGATTTTGGTACCCTCCCAAGAAATCCCCCTCCCCCATCCCCTGCCAGATTTTGGTACCCTCCCAGGGACCCAGGGGCGCTCCTCCCTCATCCCCTGCCAGATATCTGTACCCTCCCAGAGGACCCTCCTCCCCCATCCCCTGCCAGATATTGGTACCCTCCAAGGGACCCCCCTCCCCCATCCCCTGCCAGATATCGGTACCCTCCCAGTGACCCCCCTTCCCCCATCCCCTGCCATATTTTGGTACCCTCCCAGGAAACCCCCCTCCCCCATCCCCTGTCAGATTTGGGTACCCTCCCAGGGGACCAGCTAAAAGTCCCTGGAAATTTTTTAAAACTCTCCGTTCCCATACCATAAGGTTGAGGGATGCTCTATTTGAGGTGTGTAACATGATAAAAGGATTCGATAGGGTAGATAGAGAAATTATTTTCTCTGGCAGTGGAATCAAGAACAAGGGGGCACAATCTTAAAAGTTATTAAATGATAATAATGATGAGTAAAATCAAATGGCACCTTTTCACACAAAGGCTTGTGGAATCACATTTGGAGTACTGCGTACGGTTCTGGTCAGCGGCAGGTCGGGGCCATAAAAGGAGTGATGAGCAGCGGCCATGAGCAGTGTGGAGGTCACTACAAGGTACAGCGTGAGCTGGTGCAGGAGGGCAACGGCTGTGAAGAGTGACGTCATCAAGACCCAGGTCGGTGATTGGAGCATGGGCAGATACAGCAGGAGCGGCGAGGTCGGGGCGAAGGAGCGGCGAGAGATTGTGGAGGGACGTGACCGGGGCCCAGGGGCAGCACGGACCAGCCCACACTGCGATATGTGTGCGCACTAGGTCCGTGCAGCAGAGCTGGTCTCCAGTTGTCTTGGGTAATCCTTGCCACTGGACCAAGATCTAGCTCTGTCAAGCCCGTGTGGTGGTTGGTGTGCAATGGCCATACCACGTTTAAAAAAAATCCATGCACAGGCATCTTCCACCCTTCAGGGTGTTCTTCGGGTCCTTCATTGAAACACCGGTGAACTCATCCCTTTTTTTGGAGTGGAAGCAAGTCATCCTCGCTTTGAGGGTCCGCCTATGATGATGAAGATGATTATTATAGAAAGGATATAGAGGATGCAGAGAAGATTTACAAGAATGATGCCAGAAATGCGAGGGTATACATATCAGGAAAGGGTGAACAGGCTGGGTCTCTTTTCTCTTAATAAAAGAAGGCTGAGGGTTGACCTAATAGAGGTCTTTAAAATTATGAAAGTTTTGATAGAGTGGATACAGAGAGAATGTTTCCACTTGTGGGGAAGAGCATAACTAGAGGCCATCAATATAAGATAGTCACCAAGAAATTCAATAGGGAATTCAGAAGAAACTTCTTTACCCAGAGAGCAGTGAGAATGTGGAACTCGCTACCACAGGGAGTGGTTGAACCGAATAGTATCGATGCATTTAAGGGGAGTCTAGACAAGCATATGAGGGAGAAGGGAATAGAGGGTTATGCTGATAGATTTAGATGAGGAAAGACAGAAAGAGGCTCGAGTGGTTGGGCCGAATGGCCTGTTTCTGTGCCGTATATCCGATCCAATCCTATGTAAATCAGGAAAACTCTTTCCCCAAAAAGGCTGTGGATGCTATGGATCAATTGGAGTCTTCAAGACTGAGATCGCTAGATTTTTGTTAAGTAAGGGTATCGGGAGGGATTTGGGGGAAAAAGGTGGATAATTGGAGCTGGGATACATATCAGCCATGATGGTGGTGCTCCCATGCGCCTGCTGCCCTTGTCCTTCTAGGCAGTAGAGGTCACGGGTTTGGGAGGTGCTTCTGAAGAAGTCGTGGCGAATTGCTGCAGTGTATCTTATAGATGGTACAAAGAGAAGAGGCTACCTCTGGCACTCTTCTGAACATTTCACTCCTAACCACTGGAAGAGAAGCTCTGGAGTTAGCATATATGAAAGAAGGAAAGACTTGTAATTTATACAGCGTCTTTCATGACCTCCGGACATCCCATAGTGCTTCACAGCCAATAAAGTACTTTTTGAAGCGTTGTCACTGTTGTAACACATATAGAGCACTCGACTGGGTAGGAGTGTTCAAGTTTTGACCCTGATGCGACCCTTGAGCACACATTTCAAGTGGAATGCAGGTTGTCTGGATATTGTTGAAGGGCTACACACACCCATGGCATATCGGGAAATCCCAGCAACTGCAGCAAGAGCCACCAGTTCAATTGTATTGCTTCTAAAGGAGCTATAGAATGTGATGGTGTGAATGTTGGGCGCGATTCCAATTAGCAAATATCCTTTAATTACTATTTAGAGAGAAACTGAATAAATTATGAGACAAACAAGAACTGCTAAGAAGCTGATTCTGATTCAATCCATTCCAATGAGATATTCCACTTCCTTCATGTGTCCAATAAGTGTATGTGTGTGATGAAGTATTAATGAGTGTCTTTAATTTTATCACTTGGGTCTTGTTTTGCAGATTATTTATGAATGGCTTTCAGTATTAATTCAAAGCATCTAATAATGTAACATTGGTGACAGCTGTGGCTCAGTGGGTAACATTCTTGCCTCTGAGTCAGAAGGCTGTGGGTTCAAGTCCCACTCCAGGAACTTGAGCACAAAACTCTAGGCTGGCACTCTGTACAGTGCTGCGGGAGCGCCGCACTGTCGAGGGGCAGTGCTGAGGGAGCGCCGCACTGTCGGAAGTGCTGTCTTTCGGATGAGACATTGAACTGAGGCCCCATCTGCTCTCTCAAGTGGATGTAAAAGATCCCTATTTTGAACAAGAGCAGGAGTTATGTCCAGCATCCTGGCTAATATTTATCCCTCAATCAACATAACCAATACAGATTTACAGATTATCTGGTCATGATCATGATGCTCTTGGTGGGAGCTTGCTGTGCGCAAATTGGCTGCAGTGCTTCCCACATTACAACAGTGACGACACTGCAAAAAGCAGTAAAGCGCTTTGAGACGTCCGGTGGTCATAAAAGGCGATGTATAAATCCAAGTCTTCCTTTCTTTTTAAATTAAAGTATTTTTTGATATATTTAGGAGGGGTAACCTGGTGCAGTTTTATTAATCCAGCTGAAAATGGGTTTATCACAAAATATTAGCATATTTAATTGGTGTGTTGTCCACCTGTGAGTAACCTGATTTTAAACTACTAAAAATGATTTTTTTAAATAAACATTTACTAGTTGCCTTGGGTGCCTTTTTTTAAAAAGAATAATTTTAAGAGTTTTTTCAAGTCCCGCAAACAGGAGCAATTAGCGGAAACTTGCCCTAGTGATTAATTAGAGGGGGGGGTGGGAGGGCCTTCTAGTGCGAAGTTTTTAAACTGCCGCAAAAGATCACAGAAATCCTCTTTGCCCTGGATGTAACTTGCATGTTAAATTCCTCTTCTTTTTTTTTTGCGCTGGTTTGGATGAATTGCGCTAGAAATACCGCTCACAACCCGGCGGAAAATCCGGGCGCTATATCGTGGCTGAGAAGTTAAACCGAGGACGTAAAAGATCCCGCGGCACTATTTCGAAAAAGCGCAAGGGCGTTCTCCCCCACCATGTCCTGACCATTATTTATCCCTCAACCACTATCGCTGTGAACAGATTATCTAGTCGCATTGCTGTTCATGGCTGCCGTGTTTCCCACATTACCACAGTGACTACACTCCAAAAGTACTTCATTGGCTATAAAGCGCTTTGGGACATCCTGAGGTTGTGAAGGGCACTTTTGCTCTGAATAGATTTAATTTATTTCAGTATATTCCAAGAATTCCTGGATGAGGAATTCAATCTCTAGTGCCCTAAACCACCCTTCTCTCTGGCTTCCACACACTGAGGCAGCATTTGCCAATTGCACTAAACGCTATGGTGGGAGTTAGACATTTGCAGAGGATCCCTTAGATTCCAGACCTCTCCATTTCGGACAGTTTGCAGGTGTCTGGCTATTATCGGGAATCAAATTGTGCTGTGTGTTTTATTTTAAAAGGCGAAAACCGCATCCCATGCAGAGTAAGTGAGAGGGTGCTGGCAAACGAAAGCATTGACTCCAACAGTGCTGTGTCTGACTGACTGACTGACTGACGCTGCACTGGCAATAATTAATGGGCCCGACAGTCTGTGGCACTGCAGCAAAATCACTTCAAGGAAAACTCCAGTCATTTTATTTATATCGAGTGTGTGTGTCCAATCTCCATCACGTTCCACATTTCACTATTATTTACAGGTGCAAATAATTTTTGAAACGCTAGTAATTTTATTTTTGCTGGCAAAAATTACAAGCAATTTACTGTCTGTTAATTGACTTTAACCTGCCCCTTTTAAGGTATCAGCCGTGGCTTGGTGGGTCGTACTCTCCCAGCTGCGTCGGAAGGTTGTGGAGTCAAGTCCCACTCCACAGACTTGAGCACAAATCCAGGCTGATACTCCAGTGCAGTGCTGAGGGAGTGCTGCAATGTCGGAGGCGCCATCTTTCGGATGAGACGTTAAACCATAAAAGATCCCAGGGCACTATTTTGAAGAAGAACAGGGGCCTTCTTCCTGGTAAGTTTATCCCAACATCACACTTTTTTTTAAAGAGGAGAGAGGATCTGGTCCTTATCACATTGCTGTTTGTGGGAGCTTGCTGTGCGCAAAATGGTTGCTGCGTTTCCCACATTACAACAGTGACTACACTCCAAAAAGTACTTCATTGGCTGTAAAGCGCTTTGGGATGTCCTGATGTTGTGAGAGGCACTTTTTTCATGAAGTCATGAAAGGTGCTATATAAATGCAAATCTTTTTTTGATAAGGCGCTGCCTAATATTGATGACATGTTCTTGTGTTCTCCACATGATAACTAAGAAATAGGAGCAGGAGTAGGCCGCATGGCCCCTCAAGCCTGCTCCGCCATTCAATAAGATCCTGGCCTCAACTCCACTTCCCTGCCAGTTCTCCATAACCCTTGACTACCTTATTATTCAAAAATCTGTCTATCTCCACCTTTAAATTTGGGGGGTTTGAAAGATGGCATAAAGGGCTCATCCAGTCAGCAGCTCCGTAACTGAGCAATGCTGGGGAGGAGGAGGGGGGGTGGGGGAGGTGAGGGGTTGCTACTATCAGACAATTGGGTTGAGCAAAACTGCACTTGGAATAATTGAATGAACTCTGCAGAGAAAAGCTGATGAAAATGTAGGAAGCTTGATCGGTAAGTGAAAGACAGATTAATCTTTTTCCAGTCCAATTGTTTGCCTGTCTCTGAAGAGCATAACAACTCCTGCTGCAGTTATGAAATGAGAAAGATATCTGCAATCCTTGAGGCAGGTACTTTTTTTTACAAAAAACGTTTTCAGTTTTATTTTTTGCTCCTTGCTGAGGTTTTGGCTTCATGGGTGTTGGTTGCCCATGATTACAGTGAGCGCAGGCTGGCTATTCGACCACGAAGGCAAATCCAATCCCGTCCTCGGCCCAAGTGCATATCCTCGCACTTCCAGCAGGGGGACGCTAAAGTTTGAGGGAAAATTGCAATGCCACCCTGAGTAAGACCAGGCCTGGGGCTGAACCTGGGTTAATCACTGCCTGGTCCAATCATTGCTTTGACCAGCTAAGCCATTGGGGAGCTCCCCGTCTTTCAGATGAGACGTTAAACCGAGGCCCCGTCTGCCCCCTCAGGTGAACATAAAAGATTCCACGGCACTATTTCAAAGAAGAGCAGGGGAGTTTTCCCTGGTGTCCTGGCTAATATTTATCCCTCAATCAAAATAACAAAAAGACAGATTATCTGGTCATTATCACGTTGCTGTTTGTGGGAGCTTGCTTTGCGCATTGGCTGCCGCGTTTCCCACATTACAACAGTGACTACACGCCAAAAGTACTTCGTTGGCTGCAAAGTGCTTTGAGACGTTCGGTGGTCATGAAAGGTGCTGCATAAATGCAAGTCTGTCTTTCTTGTAATGTTTCCAACCAGCAGCTTGTAAAATGCTGACTTAGTTTTATAGGCCACGGGACAAAAATGAGGAAACATTCAATGGCTTTATTGAAGAATATTACTCCAGCTCCAATTTATTGATGCAATAGACAATCTCTATCACAACACCTTGCATTTGTATAGCGCCTTTCAAAGTGATCCAACTATTATAAAGTAACGCTACTACAAGTGCCCCCTTATTAAAGCCGACAAATTAAACTTTTTGAACTACGATCAAATCAAAATTTGGTTGCCAAGGGTGATGATGCACTCCAGTCTCTTCGGTGTCCACCTCTCACAGAAGGCCGTGAGCGTACCGGTGGACACCGCGTGCTCCATCTCCAGGGACACCCTAGCATGAACGTAATCATGGAAGAGAGGCAGGCAGTCGGGCTGAACGATCCCCTCGACCACCCACTGCCTGGACCGGTTAATGGCCACCTTGGCCATGCCCAGGAGCAGTTTCAAACTGATACAAGTCCCAAGGTGGTTCAGAGGTGTGTGATCAGACACACATTGACCTCCGGTAAAAAGAATGGATATCAGCTCACTGACCAAAAGCTTGGTCACAGAGGTGAGTTTTAAGCGACCTCTTAAACGAGGAAAGACAGAGAATGGAGATCAAATGGAGAATGGGGAGGGAATTCCAGAGCTTGGAGCCCAGATGCCTGAAGGCACGGCCGCCAATGGTGGGATGAAGGAGATCGGGGGTACACAAGATGCTAGGGTTGGAGGAACTGAGTTCTTGAGGGTTGCAGGACTGGAGGAGGTTAGCGATCGGGAGATACTGATAAAATATTTTTTAAATGGTGAGAAACTTTTAAATGTTGGTGTTCAGCGAGACTTGGGTGTCCTTGTGCAAGAAACACCGAAAGCTAGCATGCAGATACAAGAAGCAATAAGGAAGGCAAATAGCATGTTGTCCTTTATTGCATGGGAGTTGGTATATAACAGCTAGGAAGTCTTGCTATAATTGTACAGGGCCTTGGTGAGACCACACCTGGAGTACTGTGCACAGTTTTGGTCTCCTTATCTAAGGAAAGTTATATTTGCCTTGGAGACGGTACCACGGAGGTTCACTGGATTGATTCTTGGGATGAGAGGGCT
Source organism: Pristiophorus japonicus (assembly GCF_044704955.1). Taxonomy (NCBI): domain Eukaryota; kingdom Metazoa; phylum Chordata; class Chondrichthyes; family Pristiophoridae; genus Pristiophorus; species Pristiophorus japonicus. The sequence continues at coordinate 53,391,404 of NC_091998.1, forward strand.
GTGTTATGATGAGAGATTGTGTAGAATAGGCCTATACTCTCTGGAGTTTAGAAGAATGAGAGGTGATCTAATTGAAACATACAAGATTCTGAGGGGGATTGACAGGGTGGATGCCGAGAGGTTGTTTCTCCGGGCTGGAGAGTCTAGAACTAGAGGGCACAGTCTCGGGATAAAGGGTCGGCCATTTAAGACTGAGATGAGGAGGAATTTCTTCACTCACAGGGTTGTGAGTGTGTGGAATTCTCTGTCCCAGAGCGCTGTGGATGAGGTGTCTGAATATATTCAAGGCCTAGATCGCTAGATGTTTAGAGTCTAGGGGAATCAAAGGATATGGGGATCAGGCGGGAAAGTGGAGTTGAGGTCGATGATCAGCCATGATCTTATTGAATGGCGGAGCAGGCTCGAGGGGCCGTATGGCCGACTCTTGCTCCTATTTCTTATGTCCATATGTTCTTGAAACCACTGCCTATTGCAGAAAGAATGCTCGAAGGGATTTTTTTTTCCGTCACAAAGGAACATTTAGTTCCCCTGATTATCTGGTAATTTAAAATTCAGCCATAACTCTCTCAAATTGGGTTGTTCAATACACTGATTAGACATGGTAAACAAAGAGATTTAATGTCTGGTTTGTTCCACTTGAGGCATGCTCAGCCTGTATAAGGAAGACTGTTCAAGCCCAGAAATGAGAGCTGAGGTCCATCTGACCAGTCCCCAAGAACGGGCCACAATATTAAAATTCTTCTCCCTGTTTTCAAATCCCTCCATGGCTTCACTGTCACCAACCGCCCCCCCACCCCCCAAATTCAGCAACAACTTGTATGTATCTAGCACCTTTAATGTAGTAAAACGTCCCAAGGTGCTCGACAAAAGTGTTATAAGACCAAAAAAAAATTGACACCGAGCTACATAAGAAATTACGGCAAATGACCAAAAGCTTGGTCAAAGAGGTAGGTTTTAAGGAGCATCTTTAAAGGAGGAAAGAGAGATAGAGAGGTTTAGGGAGTGCTGCACTTTCGGAGGTGCCGTCTTTCGCATAAGACGTTAAACCGAGGTCCCGTCGGCTCTCGCAAGTGGACGTAAAAGATCCCATGGCACTATTTCAAAGATGAGCAAGGGAGTTATCCCCGGTGTCCTGGGGCCAATATTTATCGCTCAATCAACATAACATAAAAACAAATTATCTGGTCACTATCACGTTGCTGTTTGTGGGAGCTTGCTGTGCATAAATTGGCTGCCGTGTTTCCCACATTACAACAGTGACTACATTTCAAAAGTACTTCATTGGCTGTAAAGCGCTGTGGGACATTCGGTGGTTGTAAAAGGCGCTATAGAAATCCAAGTCTTGGTGTTGCGTGTTGGACGACGCAGCCCAATTTCTGCAATCTCATCGCGGTGACACTTGCACAGGAATGAGTGCAGTAGCAAGAGGGAATGTACGCTAGTTTTAAAGGCAGTGTTTTGAACCGAACTCGCTGGGCGAGACACTCACGGGATTGAGTGGATCACCGGTTTAACGCACCCGCCCAATTTTGCTTTCTGTTTGAGTTCAATGGAGAATAATAATCAGATGGGGTATGAAACCAACATCACAGGCGGTTAAGGACGGCAGGTATCCTTCCATGAAAAGAAAGATTTGCATTTATATAGCGTCTTTCATGACCACCAGATGTCACAAAGTGCTTTACAGCCAATGAAGTACTTTTGAAGTGTAGTCACTGTTGTAATGTGGGAAACACAGCAGCCAATTCGTGCACAGCAAGCTCCCACAAACAGCAATGTGATAATGACCAGCTAATCTGTTTTTGTGATGTTGATTGAGGAATAAATATTTTCCAGGACACCGGGGATAACTCCCCTGCTCTTCTTCGAAATATTGGCACAGGATCTTTTACAAACCTGAGAGAGCAGACAGGGCCTCGGTTTAACATCTCATCCAAAAGATGGCGCCTCCGACAGCGCAGCACTCCCCACGGACGGGTTAGATTAAAATTGTCCCAACATCACTGGTGCCCACCTCTCCCCAGAATCCTGCCGGTTGAGGGGACCAGCATCTTGGCAGTGTGTGTGCTGCTTTAATTGGGTTGGCTCTCATAGCTGAGTAATGCGAAAGATTAGCAAAAAGGGAAGGAAAAAAAAAATCTGTTTCGAGCCATGCTGTGAGGTCCTCTTAAAGGAGAGGGAGAGAGAGAAAGAGAGAGAGAGATGATCATTCTTCAAGCTACAGAAATATTCCTTTTGGCATGGCTCCTGGCAGTATGTGCTTCAAGGACACTCGCAGCATCTGCAGTGCAGTGCTGACTGCAGTGCCCTCTGGAGCAGCTCGGGGGAGACTGGTCGGCAGAGGACTGCATGTCCAGCCCAGCCCGCATCCAAGTGTTAAAGACTGGAACCTCCGAGAAATGATGCACACCACAGTTCAGTAGCACACACTTTCGAATGCTCCCCCCTGGCCCTGCCGGCCGATGAGGTGGCTAATGCATCTTCAGCTTCTGCTGTGTAATTATGCAGAGCAAATAAATTGTGCAGACGTCAGCATTACCCTCAGGCTAAATTCCAAGAGTTCTTGTGAGACCGAGTAATCCCAAGGCTCGGACTAATAATCCAGTTAAAATGTATGTGTTTGTAAATTCAGTTCCTAGAGGTGCTATCCGTAAAAGTCACCATGAATCTGTCGGATAATTGTAAAAGCCCGACCGGTTTACTAATGTCCTTTTTTAAAAGAAAGAAAGACTTGCATATGTATAGCGCCTTTCACGACCACCGAATATCTTAAAGCGCTTTACAGTCAATGAAGTAGTTTTGGAGTGTAGTCACTGTTGTAATGTAAGAAACGCAGCAGCCAACTTGCACACAGCAAGCTCCCACAAACAGCAATGTGATAATGACCAGATAATTTGTTTTTGGTCTGTTGATTGGGGGATAAGTATTTTGCCAGAACAAAGGGGATAACTCCCCTGCTCTTCTTTGAGATTGTGCCATGGGATATTTTATGTCCACCTGAGAGGGCAGACAGGGCCCTCGGTTTAACGTCTTATCCAAAAGACGGCCCCTCCGACATTGCAGCGCTCCCTCAGCACTGCACTGGGAGTGTCAGCTTCGATTTTTTTGTGCTGAAGTCCCACAACCTTCTGACTCCAAGGTAAGTGTGTTACCCACTGAACCACAGCTTACACTGATTTTAGGGATGTCCTTAAGCAGTCTGGGCCTATATGTGACTCCAGTCCCACACCAAGGTGGTTGACTATTAACATGCCCTCTGATGTGGCCAAACAAGCCATTCTGTTAGACGAAGACCTACTATCACCTTCTCAATATGCTTTGTGATTGGTGCAGATTGGTAGGTGAGTGATTTGGTGTGGGTGTCATGCTTTGAACAGTGTGTGAGGCTAGTGGTGCAGTTGGTAGGAGACGGCTTTTGAAGATGCATTCGCTGACCTTGACCAGTGGTCTGAGGTCATGAAGCTTCTTTGGGCACTGGAGCCAGGGGTTGGGGGTGACACTGCTGGCAATGATGTCCTCGGTGAGGGCCTCCTGGACACAGTGGGTAGAGGGCCTGTCTTGCAGTGTTGACCTCTGCACAAAGCTAGAGTTCTGCGTGTGAGACACTGGGTCAGCGCAATTGCACTATTGTGCCTTCCTCATTTCACACACCCTAGAACTGCAGCCTGCCCAGCCTTTGGGTGACCAAGAGGAGGGAGGGAGAGTGAAGAAGAAGATTATTGATTTGACCCTCCCAGCCTCCAGCTCCTCAATGCCAACAAGGTCATCTGTAGTGTCCCCCACTGAAGGTCAGCAGCCTTCCACCAGCCATGCTGCAGCCACTAGGATAGCACTGCGTGACATCAGTAGGATAGGCAAAGGCAGTGATCTCACTGAATGCCGGACGGAACAGGCTCGAGGGGCTGAATGGCCTCCACCTGTTCCTATGTCCCTCAATATTCTCACCTGCTGAGAAAGTATCGGTCTCCCTTCCAAACATCTCTAATTGTGCATCTATGTCTTTCTCGCACAGTGTGTTCTCTGATGACTCGGTTGAAGGAGAGGGGACTGTTCACATTTACATGCAGCACCTTCACTGATGCACCCACGTTGGACTTGGCTTCTTTGCTTTCCTGTCTGTCCATTCTTATCTTAAACTGCAAAAACACAAAGGGGGTTGTGAATCCACAGAACATCTTCACAAGCACCCGCCACTCGCATTTGGATTAGATTTATTTTTTTGTTCTGCGGAATCTTGGGTTTATTACTCTGCGGAAACGAGCTTGGAAATAAATCGGGGGGAAAATGCTGCTTTGGTTATTTCCTGCCGGATGAGATGCCCAGAAGGATAATAAAACAAAAAGGCCTGCTTATCATTTTCACGATTAGCTCTTCATCTATTATCTGTCCATCTCTCTCTCTCTCTCTCTCTGCAGATGACATTGTGCTGTTATTGCATTCCCAACTTGATTGACACTTCACTTTCAGGCTATCGGAGATTATGTTTCTTGGGAGTGTTTGGAACCGGAGTCATTGGACTCGGTGAGGTGCTGAGCTAAACTGTGTCGGGATTCTTTGCTGCCCCATGTCCTAATTCGCACCGTCTCATTCCCCCATCACCCCTGTGCTCGCTGTCCCTGGCCAAAGACTGCCCTAAGTGGAGGAAGTGCATCGGGGAGGGCGGTGAGCACCTCGAGTCTCATCACCAAGAGCATGCAGAAATCGAGCGCAGGCAGCGGGAAAGAGCGTGCGGCAAACCAGTCCCACCCTCTCTTTCCCTCAACGACTGTCTGTCCACCTATGACAGGGACTGTGGCTCTCGTATTGGACTGTTCAGCCACCTAAGGACTCATTCTAGGAGTGGAAGCAAGTCTTCCTCGATCCCGGGGGACGGCCAATGATGATGATGATGACTTACGTTGGCTCCCTGTCTGGCAACACCTCATTTTTTTTTAATACTCATCCTTGTTTACAAATTCCTCCATGACCTCACCCATCCCTATCTTTGTAACCTCATCCAGCCCCACTCCTCCAATTCTGGCCTCTTATGCATCTCCAATTTTAATCGCTGAACCATTGGTGGCCGTGCAGTCAACTGCCTGGGCCCCAAGCTCTGGAATTCCCTCCGTAAACCTCTCTACTTCTCTTTCCTCCTTTTAAGACGCTCCTTAAAACCTACCTTTTTGGTCACCTGTCCTAATATCTCCTTAAGTGGCTCAGTGTTGGATTTTGTTCGATAATCGCTCCTGTGAAGCTCCTTGGGACATTTTACTACATGAAAATTACAAGTTTAATTTATTTCTGTTGCTCATTCTAAATTCCTTGTAAGCGTCAAGTGCTGTCGGGTAAACATCCAAACCCTGGGGATTGTGCAAAGTAGGGACCGAGGGATGATTCCCAGTCTGAGGTCGGTTGGGAGGAAAGGTCACCTCACTAAAACTCCAACTCCAGCATTGGAAGGAGACCGTTGAGAGGGGAGTTCATCAAGGTATTTAGGTAGAATCAGAAAGCTTAATCCTGCTCGGTGTGTCATTTAAACAAGTATCAGATCGGAAGAGAATATGGGTACGAATTAGATATAGTCAATTGAGGACTGATGTCAGAAAGGACTTGGAGGGGAAAGAAAGACTTGCATTTATATAGCACCTTTACGAGCAGCAGACGTCTAAATGCGTTTTACAGCCAATGAAGTACTTTGAGTGTAGTCACTGTTGTAATGTGGGAAACGCGGCAGCCAATTTGCGCACAGCAAGCTCCCACAAACAGTAATGTGATAACGACCAAATTAATCTGTTTCTGTTATGCTGATTGAGGGATAAATATTGGACCCAGGAAATAGTGCTGCAGGATCGTTTATGTCCACCTAGGAGGGCAGACGGGACCTCGATTTAAAGTCTCATCCAAAAGACGGCACCTCCGACAGTGCAGCACTCCTTCCCTGGAGTGGGACTTGAACCCACAACCTCTGACTCGGGCGAATGTGTTAGCCATTGAGCCACAGCTGACACAGGAGATGTTTGTCTGGGGGGGATCAGGGGTTGGAGATTATGGGGTCGGGAAGGTGGAGGGTCGAGATAGTTGAGGCCTAAACCTTTGGAATCATTGAAGAGTCAGTTAGATGTTATGTTGGGGAGGGGAGGTGTGGCTAGGTCTAACAGAAGAATAAACTGATCAAGCTCTTGTATCTACATTTGAACAGCTAATCATAGAAATAGAAATTTACAGCACGGAAGGAGCCATTTCGGCCCATCGTGTCCGCGCCGGCTGACAAACAGCTACCCAGCCTAATCCCACTTTCCAGCTCTTGGTCCATAGCCCTGTAGGTTACGGCACTTCAGGTGCACATCCAAGTACTTTTTAAATGTGATGAGGGTTTCTGCCTCTGCCACCCTTTCAGGCAGTGAGTTCCACATCCCCACCACCCTCTGGCTGAAAATATTTCCCCTCAACTCCTCTCTAAACCTCCTACGAATTACTTTAAATCCATGCTCCCGGGTTGTTGACCCCTCTGCTGAGGGAAATAGGCCCTTCCTATCCACTCTATCCAGGCCCCTCATAATTGAATACACCCCAATCAGGTCTCCCCTCAGCCTCCTCTGTGCCAAAGAAAACAACCCCAGCCTATCCAATCTTTCCTCATAGCTAAAATTCTCCAGTCCAGGCAACATCCTCGTAAATCTTCTTTGTACCTCTCTCGCGCAATCATATATTTCCTGTAACGTAGTGACCAGAACCGCATGCAGTAGTCTAGCTCTGGTACAACCAGTGTTTTATACAGTTCAAGCATAACCTCCCTTGTGGTCTAATGGAAGTGAATTGAAATGTTTTTGTCTTTTTATTCCCCAGCTAATTTATTTTATTTTTTATCAACCCCCCTTTCCCCATCGAATTGAATGTCCGTCTGAAACATGTTGTCCAGAAGTGAACCGACGCTTCAGGGTGGGGTCTCTGTTGCACTGGGGGAGGAGGTGGGGAAGATTTGGATTGACGCAGCACCACGTTGCAAACTCCTCTCTGGGGGATTCAAAGTGCTTTCGGCGTAGCTTTTGTTCGAATGTATCAAAAAAAAAATCAATCTTTTAATTGGCCAAGGGGTGGGGAATGTTGAGCTGTGTGCTGGGCCCCGGCTAGCCCCACCCAGCGCTTTGCAGCAAACTGCAGCAGACAGGCCTCACACGGATTTAACCCCTCAACAGCCTTGCTGCTGTCCGAAAGCCTGAGTCTTGGACCTCTGGTTCAGAGGCTTCGACAGACTGTGAAATCTGCTAATATCGCCCCCCCCCACCCCCGCAACCCCGCCACACCCCTCACAGTACAGCAATAGACTTGAGGTTTGAGAAAGTCACTGATCCACCGCAGTGATGCACCAAGGCTTCTTCGGCAGCACCTCCCAAACACACGACCTCTCCTGTAATGTATTTGCTTCATGGGTCCTTTGCTTAAGGTTTCATAGCAAGACATTGCTATTAAGAACTAGTTGGTTTATGAGCAAAGGTTTGACAATCACATTACCAGTTCATCCACCAGGCTCACAACTGCACACCTCATTGTGGATGACCTAGACCCAACTGACTGGGGTTTTATTGAGTCCTGTCATCATCATCATAGGCGGTCCCTCGAATTGAGGATGACTTGCTTCCACGCCAAAAAGTTCACCGGTGTTTCAATGAAGGACCTAATATTCCAGGTCCCGAACCAAATCTTAAAGGGTGGAAGATGCATGTGCATGGATTTTTCTTAACGTGTGGTGGCCGTTGAACACCAACCACCACACGGGCTTGAAAGAGCTAGGTCTAGGTCCAGTGGCAGGGATTAACCAAGACGACTGGAGACCTGCTCTGCTGCACAGACCTAGTGCGTGCACATATCGCAGTGTGGGCTGGTCCATGCTGCCCCTGGGCCCTCGCCTCTTCTGGGCCCGGAACTCACGCCTCTCCTGGGCCCCGATCACATCACTCTACAATCGCTTGCCGCTCCTTGGCACCGACCTCGCCACTCCTGCTGTTATGACCACGTCCAATACAGTCGCCCTCTTCGCTGGCATTGCTCTACTGCTCCAGCACTGGAGTGGTATGCTGCCACGCTGCTCCTTCCGCTCCCCGGCCTGCTCTGGGTCCTGTGACCATCACGTGACCGGCTTAAGCCACTCACGGTGCAACAGCTCTACACACCTGCAGCATCGTCACGGGTGCATACATTACATCTACCACCTCGAAGGACAAGGGCAGCAGGTGCATGGGAACACCACGTTCCCATCCTGACTTGGAAATATATCGGCCATTTCTTCACCGTCGCTGGGTCAAAATCTGGGAACTTCCTCCCTAACAGCACTGTGGGAGCACCTTCACTACACGGACTGCAGCGGTTCAAGAAGGCGGCTCACCACTACCTTCTCACGGGGCAATTAGGGATGGGCAATAAATGCCAGAGACTCCCACATCCCGTGAATTAATTTAAAAAAAAAACATTATTTTCTAAAACCTTTTTCTACTAAGTGAATGGTGAGCAACCATTGGGCCTCAGCATGACCTTGAGCAGGATGTTCTTTGGGACTTGGTAACACCTTTGACCTGTCAGACCACCACCCCTGCCCAGCGTTGCTAACTCCAGATGTTGGGGGAGGGGAATGAGGGGGAAAGGTTCCCCTCTATTTTTCATTAAAGCCCATTTGACTCATTTATACCTGAACAGTGCCAAGTGTCTCCAGCACTGACAGAGCTTTGTCAAATTCCACAGCAAGGTGTTGGATGTAACTCTGCCAATTCCTGCTTGGGAGGGGCACTAAGCGTTCAGAATCTAACGCACCTGTCATCTTATTGGAGCATTTTCAGCCTTACCCACTCCTTTCCCCAAGCTGCTTAGTTCACCCCAACTCTGTCAGTGCTCGGATAATTGCTCGTCTATCTCTCCCATTCTTTCCCAATGCCTGTTGGAACAAGTGATGTTAAACCTGGTGCAGTGACTTTAAACGCGGCAAGCAGCGTTCACTGCCTGGCTGCAGGTTTATCCAAACCTCATCCGGTTTTTACCTCTTCCTTTTACATCTTTCTTTCTTTCTTTCTCTTTGTTTCCCCCCTCTCTCTTTTTCTCGCTGCTTTCTTTCTCTTTCTTTCTTTATTTCCCTCTCTCTTTCTCTCTCTCTCTGCATTAATTCTGTTCTATCTTTCTTTTCTCTCTCTGCTTTCTTTCTGTTCTGTTCTCTCTCTTTCCCTCCCTCCCTCCCTCTCTCTCTTTCCCTCACTCTCTCTCTCTCTTTCCCTCCCTCCCACTCTCTTTCCCTCCATCCCACTCTCTTTCCCTCCCACTCTCTTTCCATCCCCCCCTCTCTCCCACACCCCTCTCTCCCTCCCCCTCTCTCTCCATCCCCCCCTCTCTCCCTCCCCCCCTCTCTCCCTCCCCCCTCTCTCCCTCCCCCCTCTCTCTCCCTCCCCCCCTCTCTCTCCCTAACCCCCCTCTCTCCCTCCCCCCCTCTCTCCCTCCCCCCCCCTTCTCCCTCCCCCCCTCTCTCCCTCCCCCCCTCTCTCCCTCCCCCCCTCTCTCCCTAACCCCCTCTCTCCCTACCCCCCTCTCTCCCTACCCCCCTCTCTCCCTACCCCCCTCTCTCCCTACCCCCCTCTCTCCCACCCCCCTCTCTCCCTACCCCCCTCTCTCCCTACCCCCCCTCTCTCCCTACCCCCCACTCTCCCTACCCCCACTCTCCCTACCCCCACTCTCCCTACCCCCACTCTCCCTACCCCCACTCTCCCTACCCCCACTCTCCCTACCCCCACTCTCCCTACCCCCACTCTCCCTACCCCCACTCTCCCTACCCCCACTCTCCCTACCCCCACTCTCCCTACCCCCACTCTCCCCACCCCCACTCTCCCTACCCCCACTCTCTCCACCCCCTCTCTCCTACCCCCCTCTCTCTCCCTCCCCCCTCTCTTTCCCTCCCCCCTCTCTCTTTCCCTCCCCCCTCTCTCTCTCCCTCACCCCCTCTCTCTCTCCCTCACCCCCTCTCTCTCTCCCCCTCTCTCCTTCTCCCTCCCCCTCTCTCCTTCTCCCTCCCTCCCTCTCTCCTCCCTCACTCCCTTTTCCCTCCCTCCCTTTTCCCCTCCCTCCCTTTTCCCCTCCCTCCCTTTTCCCCTCCCTCCCTCTTCCCCTCCCTCCCTCTTTCCCTCCCTCATTCCCTCCCTCTTTCCCTCCCTCCCTCTTTCCCTCCCTCCCTCTTTCTTTTCCTCCCTCCCTCTTTCTTTCCCTCCCTCCCACTCTCCCACTCTCTTTCCCTCCCTCACTCCATCTCTCTTTCCATCCTTCCCTCCATCTCTCTTTCCCTCCCTCCCTCCATCTCTTTCCCTCCCTCCCTCCATCTCTCTTTCCCTCCCTCCCTCCATCTCTCTTTTCCTAACTCCCTCCATCTCTCTTTGCCTAACTCCCTCCATCTCTCTTTCCCTCCCCCCTCCCTCTCTCTTTCCTCCTCCCTCCCTCTCTCTTTCCCTCCCTCCCTCTCTCTTTCCCTCCCTCCCTCCCTCTCTTTCCCTCCCTCCCTCCCTCTCTTTCCCTCCCTCCCTCTCTTTCCCTACCTCCCTCCCTTGCTCTCTTTCACTCCCTCCTTCCCTCTCTTTCCCTCCCTCCCTCCCTCTCTTTCCCTCCCTCCCTCCCTCCCTCCCTCCCTCCCTCCCTCTATTTCCTTCCTCCCTCCCTCTCTTTCCCTCCCTCACTCTCTTTCCCTCCATCCCTCCCTCACTCACACTCTCTCCCTCCCTCCCTCCTTTTCACTACCTCCCTCCCTCTCTTTCCCTACCTCCTTCCCTCGCTCACTTTCCCTCCCTCCCTCCCTCCCACCCTCTCTCCCACCCTCTCTCTTTCGCTCCCTCCCTCCCTCTCTCTTTCCCTCCCTCCCTCCCTCTCTCTTTCCCTCCCTCCCTCCCTCTCTCTTTCCCTCCCACTCCCTCCCTCCCTCCCTCTCTCTCCTTCCCCCTCTCTCCCTCTCTCTCCATCCCTCTCTTTACCTCCCTCCCTTTCCCTCCCTCCCTCACTCTTTCCCTCCCTCCATCACTCTCTCTCCCAACCTCACTCTCTTTCCCACCCTCACTCTCTTGCCCCTCCCTCCCCCCCTCACTCAATCTCTTTCCCTACCTTGCTCTCTTTCCCTCACTCCCTCCCTCCCTCCCCCTCTCTTTTTCGCTCCCCCCCTCTCTTTCCCTCCCTCCCTCGCTCCCTCTCTTTCCCTACCTCACTCTCTCTTTCCCTCCCTCCCTCTCTCTTTCCCTCCCTCCCTCTCTCTCTCTTCTCCCTCCCTCCCTTTCCCTCCCTCCCTCCCTCTCTCTCCTCCCTCTCCCTCCCACTTTCCCTCCCTCCCTCTCTCTTTCCCTCCCTCCCTCCCACTCTCTTTCCCTACCCCCCTCCCTCTCTCTTTCTCTCCCCCGCTTCCTCTCTCTTTCCCTCCCTCCCTCCCTCCCACCCTCTCTTTTCCCTCCCTCCCTCTCTCTTTCCCTCCCTCCCTCCCTATCGCTTTCCCTCTCTCCCTCTCGTTTTCCCTCCCTCCCTCCCTCTTCCCCCCTCCCTCCCTCTTCCCCCCCTCCCTCCCTCTTCCCCCCTCCCTCCCTCTTCCCCCCTCCCTCCCTCTTCCCCCCTCCCTCCCTCTTCCCCCCCTCCCTCTTCCCCCCTCCCTCTTCCCCCCCTCCCTCCCTCTTCCCCCCCCTCCCTCCCTCTTCCCCCCCCTCCCTCCCTCTTCACCCCCCTCCCTCCCTCTTCACCCCCCTCCCTCCCTCTTCACCCCCCTCCCTCCCTCTTCACCCCCCCTCCCTCCCTCTTACCCCCCCTCCCTCCCTCTTACCCCCCCTCCCTCCCTCTTAACCCCCCTCCCTCCCTCTTCCCCCCTCCCTCGCTCTTCCCCTCCCTCCCTCCCTATTTCCCCCCCTCCCTCTTCCCCCCTCCCTCCCTCTTCCCCCCCTCCCTCCATCTTCCCCCCACTCCCTCCCTCTTCCCCCCCTCCCTCCCTCTTCCCCCCCCCTCCCTCCCTCTTCCCCCCGCTCCCTCCCTCTTCCCCCCCTCCCTCCCTCTTACCCCCCCTTCCTCCCTCTTACCCCCCTCCCTCCCTCTTCCCCCACTCCCTCCCTCTTACC